>NW_026931378.1:0-48229 GCF_032062105.1 Saccostrea cuccullata | reverse complement strand
ATTTAACACATAAATCAGATATGCCTACTGGTTTTCGTGTAGCACTGGGTTCAAATATGATATTTCTCGCTATATATTTCTTCCTTAAGTTTAAATCCAACGCGTTGATAATGTTATCAGCTAAACTTCATGCTGACTTCGAATTTCGTCACAGGGCCCGATCGCCATCAGCTGACGTCACGGAAATTTAATCTCGACACCAAATGCTCCTATACATAAACTTTTTAAATGCAACAATTATAAATTTATTTCATTGACAAACAAAATCAGACAAAAAATTAAAAACCGAAAGATTATGTTGTTTTGATAGTCTTGATTTTATTTAACATGTTATATGTGTTAGAAACAAATCATAGGTAAAGGCTTTGTTGAAGTTTCCGTTGTCGATAGGTAGCGCTTAGGTGTCGATACATGCCATAAAGCGGTTAGCCAAGCTAACCGCTTAAAAATGAAAGGAAAAATTTATATGAATACGGATAACTATGAATTAGTTTTGAGAGCGGGGATAAGATCACTTGCACTGACTAACGCAAGGGGGTTAGTCCATTCACAACGACTTCCAGAAAATCATTCATGCATATTTTCATATCTAACAATCCAATTTCATGCACAGAAAAATATTTAGAGAAATAATGTTTTATTAATATATTGCATGTAACATTCAACTGAAAAAATTAAGGAATAAATCTAATAGTCAAAAAGTATTTGTTCATTTGAAATAAATGTATTTGCATCTTTTGTAGAAACATTGTCGATGCTTATTTGTAATCTAAGACTTGTTTTGATATGTATTTACCACATGTAGGTGAAACTCCTTATCCTGGAATACGAGGTAGAGATGTTCAAACCCAGGTCAATAATGGTCATAGGATGGATAGACCAGAGTTTGCTAATAATTTGTAAGTCAATTTTAAATAATCAGACCACAAAAATTAATTATAATTTCTTGTTCTTCGGAGGGTGGTCAACATTATCGCTACATCGCCAAAAAATTTCAACTCATTACCGCTACATTTGTTTTTCAAATTTTCGACCGATCATGACAGCTATATGTTTTCTTTTTTTTTGCTCGAAAATAATTCATTACCTCTACATAATGAATTAGCCAAAAACAACACATTATCGGTACTGCTACATTTCGAATCAGCCAGGTATGGTACAAAATATGATCATATGTTGTTTCAAGTATTTAAATACCTAGTTCATGATTTTTGTATGAGATATACGTGCCATTCTACATTTTTGGAGGAGCATGTGATGTAGGATTTTAAAATAAAATGACATTCAAAGCTTTAATTTTTTTTAGATTCTTTATAAAATTAAATAGATTTTAAATAAAGCATTAATTCTATAAAAAAAAAAAAGTCTCCTACTTTCAACTCCCCGTGGTGAGCGAGGGTAAAAATGTCTTTTGCATTTATATATGTTGTACTTTAAATCAATCTGTACACGCAAAAGTGGCTACCTAACGAAAGAGGCAATGTAGCGGTTATGTATACTTTTATATATATTGCGATAATGTAACGTTTTTGTAGCGATAATGACTATGTAGCGGTAATGAAAACTTCGAAAATGTATCGGTAATGGCACGCACCCTCGTCTGACATTTGTTTTCAAAAAAGTACGAGCGGGCAAGCGGCTAGTTAATAATACTATTATTACTTTTTTGTATGCAAATTTTAAGGCAGAGCGCAAAAAAAAAAAAAAAGTGAGCGGACAATTATGTGTTTTTTTCTGATTTGCGTACGCAGAATCAAATTACATAACAAGAGCGGAAATGGAACAGACAATAGCACGGAATATCTGTGTGCGGGAAATTGAAAACAATATTGTTTGTATAGCTTTGTCTAAATACGAGCATGTGGGTCCGACCAACAAAAAAAAATATCGGTGTGGCCACAGCGTTTTTCATTCAATTTAATAATGATTAACTTCCTTTTATTATTCCCAAATTAAATGTATTTACTGTATAAATGAAAACGAACCATTATGAAAATTTATCAATTCTAAATAATATAAAATTACCGCTGACATACTTTTGTATGGGATTTATTATTGCTAAGTACACGGTCATACATGTTCTGTTTCTTTAGCACAACTTCTTAGATATATTTTTTACAACGAATTACAACAATTCACAGTTTTTAAATTCAGATAAAAGTAGAAATATGATTCGACAAAATTATCATCAGCGGAGAAGAAAACGCACAGTATTTCATAAATTTCGGGATACATTAAAAAAAGTGATATGTTTATGTATGCATTCTATATGTAATATACATATGTATAAGCACACTTGATAGTTGAAATAAAAGACTTTTTAATTTTTTTTTTAAAGCTACTATGGAATTATGAAGAGATGCTGGAACACGAAACCAAGAAGAAGGCCAAGTTTTAAAGAAATATCAACAGATATTGGAAAGACCTTCAATGTGGCTCCCTCTGACGAGCACTACTATTACTGTGAAAAATGAAATCATTCATGAAATTAATTATCTAGACTGCGTTATATTTCTGATTCAGGATAGTTTTGTTCTAGTGAAAACTTACAGTGCATTTCACTTATTACAGACTTACTGTAAAACTATAAAATTCATTTTATATGTATGAAAAATTAAATGTCTACTTTGCGTTATATTACTGATTCAGGTTAATTTTGTTTACTGAAAAATTACAGTGCATTTTTACAAATTTCAGACTTGATGTAAAAGTATAACATTCATTTTTTAAAGAAATATATATATTTGCTAATTGTCTATTTAACGTCTGTTATTTAAAGTAAATTGTAATGATTAGCATTTAACTTTCATTAAATTGCATGCATGAGATACCGTAGTCTTTTTTGATTTTAGCCTACCTAAGTTACTAAAGTGAGCCTATCCGATCAGTATCTGTCTGTCGCCCGTCTATCACATACGGTGTATCATTTACTTTCACATTTCCGAAGAGAATCACCGGAGGAATTCGATAAAACGATCCGAAATTCTTTTAATTATTTTCAAAAAAATGGTTATCATCTATTATGTGTATGCCATTGCGATAAAGCGATTCAATTAGCCACCTCGATTGTTAAACACGTCAAACTTGTACACATAAACACGGTAAGATTAATTGCATACAGTGTACATTCTCACGCTAATCATTGAATAATCGCACTAAACAAAGGGTTTACATTGGTATTTATAGCTTATCTTAAATATGTAAGTAATATTTTGTGTAATAATATGCATTTATAACTGTGAAAAGTATACTTGATATGTTTTTCACAACACATAAATTATGTCATTTTTACCAAATTAAGGTCATGTGGACAAGTTTGTTAAGATCAGTGATTTGTTTAAAACCTGTTTTCAGAGATTTAACTAGCAACTATTTTTAATGCAGAGATAAATTGTTTGTTATGATAATACAGTTTGAAAATTAAAATTGCAAAGTATATGATTTTCTTGTTTAATAAGGAATATATACTTTTGATATTTGTGTGACGTCACAGTAAATATTTCCTTCATAAATTAGACTCTACCCCCTTGACAATCCTTAATGCTGCACAAAGATAAAAGGAGTTTTCCACTTAAGTATAGCAGCGTGGTTCCTTTTTTGCCCTTATTTTACAGAATATACATGAGGATACGGTATTATTTTTAGTTTCATTGTATATAAAAGTATGTGTAATTAACATTTTGTACAATCATTATTAAAAACTTGGAATATCAAGAAATACAAGCCGATTTCCAACACCTACTGAACACACAAATTCCGGAACATTTTCTTTCGAACAGAGTGCGGTTCCTCTATTACATACAAATGGGCGGAGCATTTACATTAGGTATTATATAAAGGAAGACACTGATGAACTGTAGCGAGAGATAAGAAATAATAAACAGTATACGGTGGGTAATAATAATCTTCAATACGTTTGAATTTTATTTTGCATCATTCGTATTCTTTTGAACTTGGGATGGGTGGGAGTCTTTTTTAGTTCTTGAGGTATTTTTGTCGGAGTTTTGAAAATCCCCTTAATCACAGTATCTTTTTTTTAAATCTATCATTGTTGAATAAAATGTCAAGATATTTTACCCAATATAATAATTTTCTTTTATATGATTGTTTGAAAAGCACAAGCTATTGCATGATAATTAACGGTAAATACACACAGACATACACTCCCATTCATGATGGGAGGCTTAAAATAAAACAAGAAACATGAATTTGATAATGCAAAAGAAAAAGATCGAGGAAATTCTTCTCCAAACTTGAAAACGATTAATGTAGAATTAGGAGTTTAAGAAAATACTCATTTTTTATTTGAAAAATTAAACATTAACATTAAAGTGTGTTTATTCATATTGTAACAGCGTAAAGGCGCATGAAAGTTATTTGTTTTTTTGTTTTTTTTTGGGGGGGGGGGAGAACTTAAGATTTATCCCTGAAAAAAAGGGTCAACCCTCCCCAGATACTATCTGCCCGACATGTACATATATTTCTTAACTTCGCTGTAAATTCTGCAATGAATATTCCGATTTAGTTATCGTTTATTAATACATTCGGAGTTTTTCCGAGTTTACATTTTATATGCATGCAGCTAGCATCACTGACAAGAGTATGTGAGTGCGTTTGTTTAGACTGATTAAATGTGAAAAAAATATTAAGTCTTTGGTATTTTCTGCTTTTCTTTTTCGCAAGAAATTGATTTAATGTGTATTTATATACATCTACCCGTGTGCTTTTTGCAATGAACAGGAATATTGCGATTACGTGCATGAGAATTAAAAAAATGTCCCGGAAAATCGTCGAAGTTTAACATAAGTGATATTCATCGATGTCTATAGAGAGCCCTTTTTTATTTAAAAAAATGAAGGCTGGTGTCTGCACTTTTCAAATACGAGCTACATGTGTCGCTTCCTACAGAAAACAAGCTTTCCAAAGGTATTCACCTGTGGCGGAATGGAATCACGTGACTTATTATCTATTCTTAGCAGGTCAACAAGAGGTTAATCCTGTGTAAATGTACTCACGGAACAGATTCAAAATCATGATACTTTTAAGTAGAAGACATAGAGCGCAATGTTGTTCAACAAATATATTTTCACACAATCTGTATAAATATGATGTACACATTATATTTTGATGTCGACTTTGAACAAAGCTGCGCTCGATGTTTACGAAAGGCGTGAAGTGGGTATCTGTCACAAATTTCTTTTGATATTCATGAAAATCAACAACAGACAGATTTGACGTCATCGCTAGAAATTTTTTTGCTTATCGATTCCGCATATAAAGCAAGTATAGATAAGAGATATCTAGCTTAAACCATTGTATTTTTAATCAAAGGGCGACAACCAAATTGTAAGCCTGCATCTCATTGTCATCTGAAGGGTGAGAACAGCTGCACCGTGCATATTACGAATTGTCTCACATAACGTGACATACTGTAGATCTAAACCAATTAGATTGACTGTATAGTTCGTCGGATAATAATATGTAATAGTTGTTTATCAAATTTCAAAAAAGTTTTTTTTCTGGGATTTTCCTGTTCTGAAGGACAAGGGAAAGAAACACGGCAGAAAAATGAATTGTCGAGTGTCTTGATTTACAAAAAAATTCATAAAAATAAACCAATATTGCAAATGAGAAATTATCAAGACTTAAAAATAATTTAAAATACTGTAGATCATTTAATTTTAGCGACACCTTATTTTCACGAGATAGTCTTTATTAGCGAAACAAAATTTTCACGAATTGTGGTCAATGCTCTTTATAATCTCAAGGAATTCTGTTACACGCGAGGATGAAATTTTCGCGATGATACCATCGGGTAACAATGCGAAAATAAAGTCATCGCTAATAAAAAGTGATTTACAATAATCAGGTATATGTATATTTATTTAACAAAGAACATTTTTTACATACAAATCTGAATACATTGAAACGTTCAGCACGATACAACAATTTTGCCAAAATAACGAATGACGTTTAAACATTTTTTTTTTTTCAACTTACGAAATTAAAACATTCTGATAAGAAAAACAAATATTCCATACTGTATGTGATTATTTTTCTATTTAAGTATAGATGATACAAACGAAAATTTGATGCCTGGAATGATGTATATATTTTTTGACCGATTTTGAATAGAAATGACATAAATAAGACTCCTTACAATTTAAAGAGATCATAAGTTTACTTTGGTGCTTAAAAATGCGAGGTTATTTTATTTTCAATGTATTCTGATGCAAAAATTTACATACATCTTTATCAATATGAAAAAAATCTTTACAATTTTTTCCTACATTACCTGGTAATCATTCAGTTCAATTATTTGAATATAAATCTTTTAGAAATATTGCTGATTTCTGGGGGAAACTTTTTTTTACCCTTTAAATATCGCCTTATACTCAGGAAGGCCTTTTCTTTCTTTTTTGGGAATGGAGGTGTAGGGGGAGGGGACAGTGGTCATTTTTCAACCGATAGTAGTTTGTAATTCTAAAGATGACCCGCCTCAAAAAGAAATTGAGTAAGAAATATGATTTATGCAAATCGCCTCTACTTTTTCTACATTTATTTTTCTATTCTTCAAAATATACTTGCACATGTAATACACGTATTCCAGTGAATCAATTTATATATCATACACTGTTCATAAATGTACATGTGTAAGCATCGCCATCACGTTCTTTGTTTTTCCCTTAAAATATACTTATTCATATAGTAATATAATATCAAGATAAATAAAAAAAAGTACCATGTATTCATATTTGCTACACTATAAAACTGTCATTTTTTTTTTTATAAAAAAATATTCTTACAAAATAATCTTCTCGAACTCTCCTCGCCCCAACCCCATCTCGAAATTGCTGGCGCTTTTTTTTAATTAAGCGAGTTTTTGATGGGGATTTGTAAATTACCTTCCCCAATGCAGAGATTTTAATTTCCCCCATTAGTCCCCTACCTGTGAAACTGGAGGGGACTAGAGGTTTCCTCTGAGCCTGTCCGTCCGAACGTCTGTCCCCATGTCTGTCTGTCAGTCTGTCCGACTTGGCATTCAGCACTTTTTTCTAAACACTTGCAGATATTGAGCTGAATTTTGGTATCTGAGTGTATCTTGATGAGATACAGATCAAGTTTGAATGTCGCTTCGCTTAATTGATTTTTGACAGAATTATGGCATTTTTAATTTTTCGTAATGTTTTAAGATCGGGTTCGTGCTGGGCTAAATTCCGAAGGTCAACATGGTTAATATAAAGCGAGAAAAAGACGATGAAAATGAGTTGAATTTTTGTCTTTGTGTGGAATAATTTTTTTTTAGGATAAAGGGATCCATGGCCTTAAAAATTTTAACTTTAACCTTGGTCATAAATTTGCATATTATAAAATGACATCCAAAAAAAAAAAAAAAAATTCAGGCGCACCGGGTACATATGAAGTTTTTAAAATTATGGGTAATTAAAAATTACATATTATGGAAAAAAAACGTTAAAGCACTTCTTCAGAGCAATATAAAAGTCTGTTTTGGATTTCTAAAGAAAGATAAAGTACGTGTGCGAGAGCTGTCCCAGTAAAAACGCGAACGTTTTTAATATCTTGTGTATCACTAAAACATGCAAGATTATATTTTTTTAATTTATCTTTTTTGTTTCTGATTACGAAAATAATTTGCACGTTTTTTCACATGTAATACAAAAACTGATGAGGAAAGATCCAACGATTTTGTTTCAGGAACACTGGGTACAAATGAATTTTTGGTGTTTTACCTATAAGTTAAAAAAATGATAAAATTAAATCATACAGATAAACGTTTAAGCACTTTTTTAATATAAAATTTTATATTGGATTTCTAAAGAAATATATAATATAATACATGAACAAGGATTGTCCCAGCAAAATGCCTCATGATCATAATTTCTAGAAAAAATGCAGTAAAATTTTAATAACATGTTATCTCTTGTTCCATCACCCATGGCAACTCCATAAAATTTAAATAAAATATTTCATTTTTTTATATATGTTTTTATTTGTTTATATGCAATCATATATACTTAAACATCTTTTTTAGGCATTACGATTTCTTTATATCAAAAGGTAAATCTTGTGTGCCTTAGTTGCTCAGCTATGTTAAGGACTGATATTGAAAATGTGACCTTAGCATTGTTTTAATATGTAATTTTTTGACATACGATATTTTAGAAATAAAAGTGGCACCGATTATAAAGTTTTGTAACCACTACTGGACGGAAAAAGTGCTGAGAATCCCAAATTTTACTGATAAAGTTTAATAATTACTGATACTGTGCTGTTCTTGCTGATAAATACTGTTATTTACTGTTATTATTACTGTTGTTGCTGATATTTTTTGTTGTTTCTGATAAATACTGATAATTACTGTTGCCTTTTACTGTTGAGTCTGATAAATACTGATAAATACTGTTGAGGAACTGTCGCTGCTGAGAATTGCTGATAATTACTGTAGAGGTACTGTCGATGCTGAGATTTACTGATAATTACTGTGGTCATTGTTTTAACCTGGTAATTGGTTTAAAATAAAACAGAGGGCTATAAAAACCTTCAATTATTACTTTCTTTTACTTGAATTATCATTTCAAAATTTTCATATTTTTTTAAATGTTCTGCTTGTGGCAAAATTACATGACTGTATGCATGTATGCTGATCTCAATTTCTACATTACGTTAACTTTGTGAAAATTTTGACAATAATCAAATGAATTATTAATAGAATGAATATATAGAAATAGAATGAATAAAAAAAATAATTGCAGAAAAAAAATGGAATTTTACATTTGCATAAGATCTTATTGAAAAATATACTGTAAATAAAAAGACAATTATGCTATCTTAAAAAAAAAGATCCATCGCCGCCTTTCCCGACACCAAGAAAATTATGTAGGGAGATCGGTGATCTTTTTTTTTCAATAATAAGAAAAAAGTTCTTAATGGATGGGAAAAAATCGGGATAAAAAAAGTTTCCTGAAGGTTACAAAAGTTGGATTTTTTCCGTTTTCACTAGGTCAACTGGTCGAGTTTGGACAACATTTTGTTTTTGAAGGCCTTTTTTTCTCGAAAACAATTATATTTATCTTGTTAAATGTTCTGTTTTCTGGTCTCTTTTTGTCTAAATATTTGAAAATTTGCTCGAAAATTAGAAATTTTATCCCTTTTAAAAAGTATCTAAGAGGTGAAAACAGGTTTGAATATGTTCAATCTGTGGGCACTGATTTTAATTAATAATTTATTTATTTATTCATTTATTTTAATGTTATGTAGACGTTTGTAGATCGTCCAAGAATTAAACTCCTCCACGTGTACATATGTACAAGTACACACTGTATGCATGTGCAACCGGCAAATGGGGCGAGCTGATTAAAAATTAGAGGTTAAGAACCCTAGTACAAAGTTACATGTGTTTAGTTTGTCTCTTAAAATTAAAATACAAAATCAATTTTTATTTAATCAGTTTTGGAATCTCATTAATTTTTTTTATTTGATTTTATGGAATGGGAAATAAGAACTGAAATAAGACTTAATTTAATATGTTACTATTAGTATATGATCAAATTGATCGATTTTAATTTTGCATGGTAAAAAGTTGAAAGGAAAACACCTTTAAATTGATTTCAATTGGTCAGAAATCGGTGATAGACCTGAGTGTGATTTGGCTGTATTGTGTACATGTCTTCAGCCCCGGGGTAGAACGGGGTACAACTTGTATATTCCATGCAAATTGTAGTGGTCAGCGTAACAATGGGCACTAATTACCTATTGTTCTTCGTCTGCGGCTACCGGTGTTTTCAATAAACAAACTACCTACACTGTACATGTACTCGCTACTTTGGAACAATCTTAAAGTTTATGGTCGCACGAAAAAAAAAATTCTATAATATTGAATTTGATGTCGAATAAAATTAATAGAAAAAATATTTAGAATAGAACACTTTGGTACTATAATTAAAAAAAAAGATATATATATGTACATCATGTACGTTGTACACACTTATTTTCATTATTATTTCAATTCTCAAAGATCTATCTTCTTCAGTATTTAATTTCATTTTTTAGTTTTACGCATATTTCTTCAAACAATCAATCATTTATTTGAATCTTTTTACCATTTTACTTTAGTATACATAGACCACAAAAACATATAAAATGTAGGTGATTTTATACATAACAGTAGGTCTAAAAGGCATGCGTGAATAAGAAACTAAACAAAAAAAATTGTAGGTTTCTATAAATGCGAAGTAAGGGAATTTAGGTCGGGGAGTATATTTTGTTTATCAGATAAAAGAATATCCCGGGGGAGGTGGTCACATGTATTTTCAATTCTGAATCTCTGCTAACGATTGTTTGGGACCGGTAAATACGTAGACGAGAAATTGACTTCACTTTTTAATAAAAAAAAGTGTGCAAAATATACAATCATATAGATATAAAGAGAAAGATTGTTTAGTGAAGCACTTTTTTGAAATAATATTAGCATGAATTGTTCCCAATTCAGATGCAGGGAAACTCCACTTCGCTTAATCCGAGAAAAAAAACCTTAAATGTATGGATTTTGAATGTCAGAAACATGACGTTGTGTATCGCACTCATGAATAAATGTTATAATTACTTAGTTCTGAAATTTGTTATGGTTCATTGCAATTGATTCTCTAAAATAATTTTATTCATGCATATAAAAAATTCGATAAGTATAATATCATAACTTGCATGACTTTTAAAACACACAACTAAAGAACAGACCTTACCCTATCGGCTATCACTTAATTGTAAACAGTATTTCACCCCCTCCTTTTTGTGCTACAATCAAGTAAAATCATATAAATAAGCACCAAGTCTGTACTATCTGTTTATACCAAGGTCTCGGAGAAAAATGGAATTAAAAAAAAAATATAATCACTGCACAAAGTTCTAATTTTACAAAAAACGCAAGCCGTAACGATATCCCTATATAGCAGAATGTACTAATAATTGACCCGATTTTACACGTGGTTGACATGTATGTTCAATAACAACAAGCATAAAGTTTGCATTAATAGAAAAAGTTACTTCAAGTTATGATTTATTTTATTTAGTTTTTTAACTGACTGACCGCATATAACATGTTTAAGAAGTGGCGCATAATATTAGAAGCCATATGCCCATAGACATAAAACTGTATACAATGAAAAAAGAATTAGCCTACATGTAAAGAAAGACGTATATTTCATTGACTGAAAATCACACTGCATAAGATTTATGTCATGTAGTGTACAATACTTAAGCCTTAACAAATAATTTAAAAGAGAGTGAGAGAGAGAGAGAGAGAGAGAAAAGCTAGAAAGCGACACGATATAAAATTCGCAGGGAGGACATCGGAGAACTAGAGCGTGCTCACAGTTTACATAATATATATAAAAAAATAATTAAAGATGCTTCAATTTAATTATTTAACCCTGTCACATTCTTCTATAAAATAACAAAGTGTACGCTTCAAGACTAGATTTTATGAAAAATATTTAATACTGTCTTGTTAAAATGAGAGCTTAATTTAAAAGTAATTGGAAGGGGGGTGGGGTGGGGGTGTTTTCACTTTAATGTGTTCATGCATTTTCAGTTCTCCACACGGTAGAATGAATTGATATTTACAACCATTGACTGTATTGAAGTATTAAAGATACCCACAAAAAGCTTTTGATGGCAGTACACATACATGTGAGAAAAAATATGAGATGAGATTTTTTTTTAACCTTTATGAACAAAAATTAAACTTTTTAAAAAAGTACTTGGGAAGAAAAACCACTGCAAATACAACAGAATAATTTTCCTCAGATAATGTCTTCTACGTGTAAGGAGAAATTTAAAGAAAAAACATAAACATTTATGAAAGCTTATGTTAATATATGGTCTAAAAATAATTATAATGAAATTAATAGATGAAAACTGAAAACAAATTAATAAAATGTGACTTTTTTTATTTAGAATAATTTATTTTGTAATTGACTGTAATGAATTTGTTAAAATACTTAAAAAAAAACAAATAATAATTTCTCAGGCTATTTTAATCCATTCCCAGGTTAAAAACAATGACCACAGTAATTATCAGTAAATCTCAGAAGCGACAGTACCTCAACAGTAATTATCAGCAATTCTCAGCAGCGACAGTTCCTCAACAGTATTTATCAGTATCTATCAGACTCCACAATAAAAGACGACAGTAATTATCAGTATTTATCAGCAACAACTAAAATTATCAGCAACAACAGTAATAATAACAGTAAATATCAGTAATTATCAGCAAGAACAGCACCGTATCAGTAATTATCAAACATTATCAGTAAAATTTGGGATTCTCAGCACTTTTTTCGTCCAGTAGTGAACATGACTAATTTTTACACTGTTGGTTGGTGTAGAAATACAGTTTCTTGTTATTCATACTGAAATAGAGTGTGAAAAAACCCATATAACTCAATGTCAAATTTTGTTAATTTGTTATGCCTTTTTTAAAAAAATAAGATTCTAATATTGTAATAAAATGCACCGCATCCCGAACTCGTTTTCTAAATGTATTTCACATAGTAAATATACAGCCTGCAACACGATTTCACGGTTTGAAGTTGCAAATTAGGTTTGAGAATATTTTTTCCCTTAACATTAGACATTAATAATACACTTTTCTAAAAAAATATGGACTCTCGAAGAAGTAATTCAGTTCATACTAAACTCAGAAAAGAAGAAATGATATTAGTTCGATAAATACATCAATATCCATTCCATTTACAGAGATTTGTAACCTAATTGCAAATGAATATTTGTAAAAAAAAAAATTGCAATGTTTTGTCAAAGTGATATGGTATTGATTGATTTTCATATTTTATGACGTAAAATATTAACTTGATTTAAACTTTGTCTATACAGAGTGTTTTGCTGGAAATATTTGTCAATTATTTCTGATATTTGTTCGATAAATAGATAATTCAAACTTTATTTTAAAGTTTAATCATATTCATTTTAGTGGTTAGAGCGTCTGCTCTAGAGTCGCAAAGTACATGTAAGGAGTCAATCCATATGTCGCGGGTTCAAATCCCACTATGGGACATGGAGACCGGTCCTTCGGATGAGACCGTATAAACCGAGGTCCCTTGTGTCAGTAGGTTCAGCCACGAAAAAGATCCCTCACTTCTCAATGGCCTTAAGTGCCGAGTATAGGACAAAATTTGTTGCTCTCCACCGGCAAGTGGTGGCGTCTCAATATGAGTGAAATGTTCTCGAGAGGGACATTTAACAACATACAATCAATCAATTAATCTCCAAATGAGTTTTTAATAAAATGTCTTATCTAAAATCCTTATGATCCGGAATTTGTACTAATTTTGGAAAACAATGTGTCAATATATATGCTTCTTAACTATTTTTTTTCTTCTATATTTATTAAGATATTTTAAATCATCTTTCATTCCCGAAAACTTTATTTTTGCGTAATTACACGAGACAGTGTGATCGCGAAAATTCTATTCTCGCATATATTAGTAATCTTTAAGATTTGATGGATCAAAAACCTAAAAAGAGAAACCTAAAAAGTCTATATAGTATGAGAAAGATTAATATCTGTCCCGCAAAAATGAGGTGTCACAAAAACTCATTGATACAATGTAAGATTTTTGATGCTTGAGAGTAGGTATTTTTACTTTCCTAATTTTCATTTTACAAACTTTGATTTATCATAGACTTGGGTACAGCCGACGAATTACATGATTTTTTCCATAGGCGAAAATGTTAACCTTTCTTCTCAAAGCGATGTCCCTAATTTTCGTTCAGCATTGAGTGATCCCTCATATCAAAGACAATAAATGAAAGTTCTTTCCTTGCTTAAAATCTCGAAGTGGCATGTTTCGTTTTCTGTCTGCAGGAACCTCTGAAAATGAATTTTATAATAGGGGAATTTAAGACCTCACTGGCCTTATGATATACAAACAATCTCGGCTGATATTCTTGATAAATTACATTTGCCAAGCTACTGTAAAAGTGATTATTTACACTAGTTGTTAAGTATGCGTTTGTGACTGTCAGACATTACACGTGGGTGTAATATACGCGGTCGCAGGAGTTACCGAGGAAAATTTACGCGGCCATCGATATCGTAACTAACATCAGGTTGTTCCCCTTTGAAAATGATTAGAAAAAAAAATAAAAATAATTACAAACTAAAAAAAAATACTGTTTACACTGTTTGGTAAATAAAACGTCGATGTGTACAGTTAAATGCGGTGAAGTGTGAACAACTGGTGTGCGATTTATTGTAATTATTAACGCAAGCTCAAACTTCAAAGTGAAATCTACTTACCTGTATCTGCGTTCCGAGTTTTGACAATTAATTTGATAGGTATGATTGCAGTGACTGTGAGTTTATTTAACATTTTTGACTAATCATTTGAAATTTAGAAAGTTATAAAGGAATATACAAAGGAAATGAAAATGTGTATCGATGTTATACTGCGTGACGTTATATGCTTTAAAATATTTAATATGAAGATGCGTTTTTCATCCCACAAGTAACATATTAAACAGTTACGTTTTCATCACAGTTTGTGATATATATGTCTATTCACGTGCGATCAATACCACGAGAAAATTAATATACTACTGGTTCAACCCGTCTAAAAGAATTTAGTACTAATCTATATCAAACGTTAGATTACTTAGTGAGAGTCTTTTGATACCGACATTTGTTTATGCTTGTGTATGTGGATTTTAAACTATAGTTCAGAGAAGTTTATACAATTTATGAATCTAAACACCTGTGAAGGATAGTTTTTAATTCAAAAATTCATGGCATCAAACCCGAAAAACAGTTATGTAATTATGTGTTTCATTGCTGTAAATTCGAGATAAAAAAAAAAAACTCCACATGAACAGGTTAATGTTATTGTCATTTCTTTTTTGTATAATCTTACATTTTAGCAACTCTTTTGATACCAGCTGCGATGTTCAGTCTTGTTGTTTGATCATTGCAAAAGCTTTGAAAATTATTTTTGGTACTAATTGTGTTGATGAAGATAAATTTGATTACAGGTCGTCAATATACCAAGGCATTGCAACCCACTATTATTTCTGCCATTTTTCTTCTTCATGTCCAAGTACAATTGCTTTAAAATAACAGAACATTTACTTTCAATATCAACAAGAAATATACATGCATACAAGGAATGAAGATTATTTCAACTTTTGTTATACGATATAACATAACTTGGGGGCAGTTAAAGTTTTATGTATCGTATAACATAAGTTGAAATAAACTTCATTCCTAGTAATTTACTTTCAATGTAAACAATGACACAATTTTACCATTTTTTTCTCTTTTTTATCGCATACTTTAAACATTAACGTCAAGCGGAGCAATACGTTTTTGACGTAACTCATTGTGACATAGGCAAGTTTTATTATACAAAATTGATAAAAACCGTTTAACCAATCAAATGACGTGTTACAACGGAAAATAAATTATATACATTTAGCAACCATTGAAAATACTCGATGCACAGCAAAATCTTATAATGCTTTAATGAAAATAGCCTTTCTTTATGATATAAAAAAAATATCGTTAAATATAGCAGTGATCGAAAACAATGAATAAGAGTCGTGAAAATTTTAGATTAGGTGTAAAGTTATTCCTTTCGAGCAAAAAAATAATATAAAACGTCTACTTCATCAGCTGTAAAGCTATGATTGCTAATGTGATAAGAACTGAATGAAATTTTCAAGGCAGGTATTATGTAGTTATTAGGTCATCTGAGTAAATTCAGGTGACCTATTGCTATCCCTTTTCGTCCGTCGTCGTGCGTCGTTCGTTGTTCGTTAACATTTGAACATTTTCAGCTTCTTCACTGAAACAACTCAACGAATTTCAACCAATTTTGGCATAAAGCATCTATGGGTGATGAGGAGCAAACATTGTGAATTTCATGGTCCCTGCCCCCCCCCCCCCCCCCTGGGGACTGAAGGGTGGGGCTTAAATCATTAAAATGATGTATTCTTTAATTATATCTTCTTCTTTACCCCTGGACACCAAGCACTCAAAGTGTTTGCAATATTGTAATCAGCATTGAGTCCTCGAACAAAAATGTAAAATTCATGTCCCTGGGGTCAGGGGTTATAGTGCTAAGGCGGGGCTCTATAGATTATATAGTGAAAATACATAATTCTTTGAAATTCTTATTCACTGCTCCTAGGTATTAAATAAACTAAGTAAGTACAAATTAATGATGGGCAAGAGGGCCTTTTTCGAAATTGTAAAATTTATGGAACTAGGGTCAGGGGTTCTGGTGTTAAGGCATGGCTTTCTCGGTTAAATAGTAAAGAATGCATGAATTCTTTGAAAATCTTCTCCTCTGCTGCTAGGTATTAAATAAACTAACTAAATACTAAGGTATTATGGGTAGGAGTGCCTCTTCCAATATTGTGAAGTTCATGACCTTGGGATCAGAGGTTCTAGTGCTAGGGCAGGACTCTATTGATTTTGTAGTGAAAATGCATTAATTCTTTGAATATCTTCTCCTTTGCCCCTGGGTATTAAACAAACTAATTAAGTACATAGTTATGAATAACAACAGTGCCTCTCCCAAAATTGTGAATTTCATTGCCCAAGTGTTAGTGGTTCTGGTGATAGTGCGAGGCTCTATTGATTATATATTGAAAATACATTTATTCTTTGAAAGTCTAATTCACTGCTCCTAAGTATTAAATTAATCAAGTAAGTACAAAGTCATGACGGGTAAGAGTGACTAGTCCTATTTCAAAATTGTGAAATTTATGACCCCCGGGTAAAGGGTTTTGGTGTAAGGGTGGGGCTCTATTGATTAAATAGTGAAAATGCATAAATTCTTTGTAAATCTTCTTCCTTGCTGCTTGGTATTAAATAAACTAACTAATAACAAAGGTATTTTGGGCAGGAGTGCCCCTTCCAAAATTGTGAAGTTCATAACCTTGGGGTCAAGGGTTCTGGTGTTTGTTCGGGTGGGGGGGGTCTATTGAGTTTATAGTGAAAATGCATTAATTCTTTGAAAAACTTCTTGTCTGCTCCTAGATATTAAATAAACTAAGTACATATTTATGATGGGGGAAGAGTGCCTCTTCCAAAATTGTGAATTTCATGTCCACAGGGTCCAGGTTTCTACTGCTCGGGGGGAGGGGGGCTCTTTTGATTATATAGTGAAAATGAATTAATTCTTTGATAATCTCCTCCTCTGCTCCTGGGTATTAAATAAACTAAATAAGTACATAGCAATATGTAGGGGACAAAAAAGGCACTCTTTCCCCATCATAACTATATACTTAGTTTATTTAATATCTAGGAGCATAGAAGTACTAAAAAGAAAAGCAAGACTGCTTCTACCGAAATTGTGTATTTCATGGCTCCATGGTTAAGGGTTTTGGTGGTAGGGCAGGGCTCTAAATGATTAGATTATATATTGAAAGAACATTAAATCTTTGAAAATCTTTTTCTCTGCTCCCCCTGTGTATTAAGCAGATGAATACCTATATACTTATAGTTACATTATGTATGATGAGCAATGGCCCTTTCTACAGAATTGTGAATTTAAAGTTCCTAGGGTCAGGGGTACCGGGGGGGGGGGTGGGGGTGGGGGGCTCTACTAATATACTGAAAATGAATTAATTGTTTGAAATCTGCTCATTTGAATTAATCAAACATTATTTTTTGATAAGCAATTTGAAGTGTACCTTTTTAAAAACCGTGCATTGTGTGGACCTAGCATCAGGGGTTTATGTCACAGTGTTAGGTAGCACTACTGATTATTGCTGAATATTACTGATTAGTTGAAAAATATTTTTCTTCCCCTACCCTGCCTATGGGTATTAAGTAACCAAACTAAGCAATTGCTAAGTTTATGAGTCTGGGAAATAAATGTTGAAAAAAAGTGTACTGTGATGTGATGAACAATGGTGCTTCTTAGAAAATTGTGAATGCCATAACATCTAGCATAAAACATGAAGCAAATTCAATCAATTGAAAGTTGCTGCATGAGGCTCAGGTGACCTAAAAGGCTCATTGGCCTCTTGTTAATATTTTAAAATTCAAATTGCACACATTTTTTTGTAACTTGGTAAGACCATATGTTCAAATCATTTGACTTTTTTTTGGTAAGAACTGAGTATTGTTAAGGAAATGTTCCGAGAAAATAGAATAAATTTCGGGAAAAAAATCTTCTTGCTGTTTCCTCTTTACGAAAAATGTAAATAATCAAAGTTCTTTGTAAGCTAGTTTTGAATATAGTAAAACTGATCAATTTGAAATTGATGTAGAGGAAAGTACGCGGAATTTCAAGATGGATTTTAGTGTAATTATGAAGATTGTCTATATGTTTACAGATATGAATAATTTTTAATTATTAGTTTTACGAGTACTTCTTCAGCCATTATTGGTACCCTTTGCAAGGAGTTTTATTATTATTATTATTATTGCTTTTTTGCACCTCCCTTTTGTTAGTCTAATTAAACGACTTAAAGGCCTATGATTTGAATAACAAATTGCAAACTAATTTATTTCTTTGATGCCCACTGAGCAGTAAGAAATATTGAGTTAATCATTTTCCCAACAAACTACATTTATACGATGTATTTTTATAATAAATATTTTATATATTATATTGAATATTGGGTCTTCCCTGCATTAGACTCTATACGGCTTTTTTTTTTTTTTGCCTCGACCAACAACGCCTAACAATTAATATTTTAAAATAAATATTACTTGCAGTTTTTTTATTTTCTCTATATAGATTATATTTTTAAATCTTATGAGAAAACGGATAGAGAGCACACACATTTGTTCATAAAATTATATCCTGTCAAAAATCGAAATTGAGATAAATTCATTTTCGAAATATTTTTGTCAAAATTATCTGTTTAATCACTTCATATCTGATCCTTGGACTTATATTTCGTGGAAAGTTACAATTATCTAAATTTGTTTCCGCAAAGAAATGTCGATGTTATGTTAGGAGTTATGGCCCTTGTCATGGACAGCAGGCTTTTCTGGTCGCTCCAAGTATATTGAATTTATTTGCTTATTTTCCCTATTCTGGAGTGCTGTATGCTGTTTAAATAGTGTGATAAGTATTGTGGTTTGTATGCCGCAACTAAATACAACGATCTGTGAGTATCAAATAATAATATCTTGAACATTGAAAATCAAAACGGCAGCAAGTAGTAAATCCAGCTGAACACTACTCAGCCCTACTCAGTATGCAGAAGGTACAAAGAAACCTGTCGATACACTTTTCGACAAAATTTTACAAGGGTTTAACTCATGAAGATGTACTAGACGGTGTAAAAGAAAAGATTAACATTGATGATATAAAAGCAATTCAGATTACAGAAAAGGAGTGTTTTGTAACTCTAAAAAGTGAACAAACAAAAGAAAAACTATTAATGTCCGGAGTAACGGTAAAAAATCGAACAGTCTCATTGTATGAGGTTGACAAACAAATCACGAATGTGACAATCAAAGATGCCCTTATTGAACTACCAGACACTTTCATAACTACAAATATGATGCAGTATGGTCAGGTAGTTGCAGGCAACCTCAAGCATGGCACTATTAAAAATACGTCCATTGAAAACGGCACACGTTACTTGCAAATATTAAACTGTGCACCTACTCTACCAAACAGAACAAAATTTGGAGATCACGAGGTCAGAATCTTTGCGGATAATAATCGCACGCAATGTCCATATTGCGGAAAATCTGATCACCCCTCGTACAAATGCCTACACAAACCCACAAACAAAACAATTTGCTATAATTGTAACAAAAAAGATCATTTAGCCAAAGACTGAAAATGAACCTGTATGTAGATATTGTAAAGAAGAGGGTCACAGCAAGGACAACTGCGAGTTACTTTCAGAAAAAATGGTACAAAAGTATGGTAAATATGCCGCAGATATCAATGAAAGCAGAGAGGCTTTAAACGACGATGACCAACGAAGCGAAACTGACAGTACGGAAGCGGACACGCATGACGATCAGCAGATCAATACCGTTATTCTGGGGGCGTCGAACTGCAAGCGCATTAAGAAGCTTCCGCCAAGTATCTTAAACGCCTCGGTCTCTGGGTAATCCTACGAAAACGTGACACAATTACTGGAATACGCTAAGAAAAAATTGGACGAAACTACTCCAGAAAATATAATCGTTCATTTAGGAACAAATGATGTTACCAGATGTCAAGACGAAATCGGTGATTTAACGGGCAATGTTATGACGGGTCTTACAGTGTAACAAGATTCAAGAAATCCCGAAGCTCGAATTGCAGTATGCGCAGTCATACCCAGGAAAGGAAAAAGCGCCGCGATTAAAAAAATGAACGACAACACTTGGCATGTGAATAAATTCCTTGAAAAATTGTGTGAAAAAAATAAATTATTATCAGTGATCGACGTATGCAGCTCATTCATAAATGACCAAGGGCTTGCTACTAGAGCACTGTATGACAGCAATGACCCCAGCGGTGTGCATGCCAGTAGCGAAGGCGCCGAGAAAATTGCTGATATTTTCTGCAATTACAATTGCTCCGCGAACGGTCCTCCTCGAACCCCTAGCATTACAAAACGGAAGCTAAGTTCAAATACCCCAGCTTCCACCGAAAAACAGGGCAAAATACAAAAAATGTAAACTCTAAGTAACAGAGCTGATCAATATGACTTTTGTTAGATAGATTGGTCACTATGTACATAATTACTACTTGTATATATATTGTACATATTTTTTTTCATTCGTATTTTGTGGTATATTTTAGATTGCTCTATCACTTAAAATGACTCTACATATAGCCTCTATTAATGTTAACGGGCTACGAGATAAGAAAAAGAGAATGTGTATTTTTTCATTGTTGAGTAAAGGCAAATACGATATAATTTGTTTACAAGAAACACATGGGACAGATAAAGAAACACAAAAGTGGGAAAATGAATGGAAAACATTTAAAAAAAAAGCAGTATTTTAACTCACTAAAATTTGATGAATTAGCTCATCATAAAATTATATGCGGTGATTTTAATTGCACTCAAAACAAACAGCTTGATAGGCATCCCGTGCCCCTACGAAAAGATATTGCAGTATCAGAACTTAATGATTTAATTAAACGATGTGAATTGCAGGATATCTGGCGAGAACGAAACCCGGAAGTAGTATAAGCCTCCTAGATGGGGGTTCAACTGAGTGCACTTTTGGGGCTGTGGGGGATAGGGGGTTCAAGAGAGTGCACTTTTGGGGCTTGGGGGGATAGGGGTTCAACTGAGTGCAGCCCCTGTGGGGGATAGGTGGGTCAAGCGAGTGCAGATTAGGGGGGTCTGTGGGGGATAGCTGGGTCAATTCAGTAGATATAGCCCCCTAAAATACGGGGGTGTGTTTACACTATGTTTACATTATACACAACGCTGCTACTACGATTTTGGCAACAAGTCAAGAATGTCATTATGACGTCACGCTTCACAGTCTAGACCGTCTAGCCTAACCGGTTCAAACTGGATTTTCTGAAAACAATAACAAACCTGGATTTTCTGAAAACAAAGAACACTAACACACAATAACAAGGAAATTTTTATTCAGAATGAAAAAAATACATTTACATTTTCTTCTTCTTCTGTCCCTTATCGGTCATCAGGGGTAGTTTCCTCTTGGGTTCCTGAGGCTTTTTCTCCAGTTTTTGTATTTCTTTAACCAATTGTTGATCCTCCTCATTCTCTGTACACTGATTAGCCCAATGACCAGATTTCCCGCACTTATAGCACGAATCCTGTTTTTTCGGAGACAGTCTGGGGCCCAATGCCCTAACTCTTTGCAGATGTAGCATGGATCCGTCTGTCTGGTTTTCTTTTTTTCTCCTGATCCCCATTGTTTTTTCTGGTAAGTGCTTCCTCCTTTCATTTTAGTGATGTAACTTTTCAGATCAGTCAGCTTGTTGTCAAGATCACTCACCTTGTTGTCAAGACCAGACAGCATGTTGACAATTCCAGCCAGAGTTGTATTTAAGATGCCCATATCTTCTTTATTCATGTATTCTTGAAAACTATAGGGGGCTCCTACATATTCTTCAGGTGTCACATAACTGGGGTTGTCTGGGGTATTTATCATTGCTTCTTCCATAATATTTTTCACGTCTGTCAAGTTCGAAGCGTCAAGCAAGACTGATTGTCAAATTTTACAGTTTTTTGCTTTATATACCTGCTGTGGGGCGAGTGCACGTTTTACCTACGTTTTTATGCTGACTACACAGGTAATACTTGGCAGCGAGTCAAGTTTGTTTAGGGCCGTGTGCAAAAAATATGCTGACTACACAGGTAAATACTTGGCATCGATTCAAGTTTGTTTAGGGCCGTGTGCACCTTTGACCTACCTTTTTATACCTGTTGCATCACCTGTGAGGGGGGCCGTGTGCAAAAATACGATAGACCTACGTTTTTTATGCTGACTACACAGGTAAATACTTGGCAGCGATTCAAGTCAGGGGGGTCGTATGGGGAGACTAGCTACCATACATTTCTATGTCGACCTATGAAAACAATTCTGCCCCAGAAATGGTACGGACTGAACCTGACCCGTTATTTCGGAAAGCCTTACAGTTTCCTGACTCATCCCCAAGCGGGCAAAGTGATTTTACTGTGGCAGGACATACATGCGATGGAGAAAGTATGTATTCAATACGGAATGAAATACCTGGAAATTTCACACAGGCTAGGAAATCCGTGACTTTTAACACCAGCCTCAATCAAATCTACGAATTACCCCTCCCCCCCCCCCCCCCCCCCCCCGAAGACCAGAGAAGTCCCTGGATGGCCCTAGTAGCAGATCGAATACGATTTCGGAGGAGAATTCAACAGTTAGAAGCTTTGTTAGTTTTTAAGAAAAAAAAATCATGTAATACTACATCAGTGTTATGTTATTTTTATGACTTCATCTTTATACAGTCGGGTTCGGGTTCGGCGGATGGAAATCTTCAAGGTCGAGGTTATAGGTATCCAATGAAAGTTTTTGCCACAAAAAATACATTTGTATAGCATGAAATCCTTAGACCTAACAGTTTAGAAATTATGGCCAATGTTAAACTTTTTAAAAGTAGGTCAAACTCCAAGGTCAAGGTCAAAGGTCTTGCTATCATATGACAGATCTTGTTATATGATTAAATATCTAAAGTATGTAAGCACTAGCTCTAACCCTTTAAAAGTAATGATCAAGGTTTTTAAAAGTAAGTCAAACTCCAAGTCAAGGTAAAAGGGTGAAAGTTCTTGAAAAGAAAAATTAACGGTTAGAGCTAGGGCTTCCATACTTCATATTTGTATTCTTTCTGGCAAAACCACATTGGATACCGATAACCTTAATCTTCTGACCTTGATCTAAAAGATTTATGTACCTATGAAAAAAAAATTTACCCTGACCATAGTTTGGGAACAGATGATGATAGGTCCCTAATATTTTACAATTGTATTTCCAATTAGGAGTCCCGACTTTGGGTACCAATATATAATATCTTCATTTAAAAAAAGTTTAATCCTCACTTTGTTGCCATACGGGGGCATCAGTGTTTCACAAACAAATCTTGTTTGTTGAGGTAATTTACATGTTAACAGTAGGCCAAAAATAGGTCCTTGACGCTTAAAGTAGTATATAAAGTAGTACAAAACACCCTTGGATTCTATTTTCACTAATTCCTCTAAAAATACTGGAGATAAAAATAATAATATTACTATATTGACAACAATGAATGTATCCTATAGGAAAAATAACAAGTTTTAGCATGATTGCGTCATATTTTAAGAAAAAGTCAGAGAATCCTACATGTATATATTAGTCACTGGACAGCTTACATTTTGAAATGTGTTTACGGTATCTAGTGCAAAAAACAAGCATGTAACTATCAAATATAAAATTCTGTGTCACTTTTGTTCAATAAATAGTAAAGGGCTGATATTTGGACACACATATAAGGAGTCTCCGTTCTTTGTGTACTATAAAGGTCATATCAAGAGGTCAAAAGTCAAACATTGTGACGTCATCTAATGAATTTTTAGGAATTATTTTTATAATCACCTAAATATCAGAAACTACTGGTTTAATTTTCTTTACTTTTACACATTTTATTCTGAGACCCATTTTAATCATTCTGTTAATTTTTAGTAAAAAATGAAATATCCATCTTTCCTTTAGAAAACTTTAAGTGTAGGATTTTTACATGAGCATTTTCAATTTCGACGCTCTTTTTTTCTATTTCACCGAAAATTTTTCTCAAATGGTTCAGTATCAATATGACTAACTATATCTTTATCAAAAATATAACACAAACTTGCAATAGATCAAATGATAATTCCAAAATAAGGCTCAATCCAAAGTCGAGTGTCTGATTTCACAGTCTTCTCATGGTGGTCGGATACGCCATATTTCAGACAATGTGGGCAAATTATGTGTGGTTGAATTTCTTTCATATTATATATTATGAGAGATTTTGTATCCTAGAACAAAATATCAAAGTTTCAGAAAAAATGAATTTGAGGAAATTTTGGCCTATTCTGTCCAACTTTAAATTATAAATATGCCTGCGGCACAAAGAATGTTAAGCCCCATCGTGATTAAGAATTCTTCAGGGTTTAAGTGAAAACTATTATCTGAGATAGGAAATGTCTTATGAAGAAAAAAATCACACTCATATAAAAGAGTTCTTATAGGGAATACATACCATTTTTGTTAGACATTGCGTACGTGGGTCCTTTAGTTTACAGTGCTGTATTTGATAAAATCCTGTATAAAAGTATAAAATATCAATTACATGTTCATAGTTTAAAGAAAATTTTACCAAAACAAAAAAAAAAACAAAAATAAAAAACAAAAAAAAAAAAAAAAAAAAAAAAAAAAAAAAAAAAAAAAAATAAAAAAAAAAAAAAAAAAAAAAAAAAAAAAAAAAAAAAAAAAAAAAAAAAAAAAAAACAAACAAACAAACAAACATTTATACCGTATTAGTAGAGATTTTAGCGAGGATTTATTTTTTCTAAATTTAAATTAGTTAATTCCAAAATCGCTAAAATTGAATATGGCGTGAAATTAATTTTGCATTATTTTTAAGAGCTTTTTTGGTTAAAGCAACCATGCCCAATGAACTTTGTACGTTGCACATGTTTTTAAACTTGAACTTTAGAAAGCTGTGTGAATATTTTTTCTATTCAAAAAACAAAAGAAAACATTTATCATAATAACGTTGTTGATGCAGTTGAATCATTTCAATTTAGTTGATTCATGTCAGATGTGGGTCAGTTCTTTATTGACAGAAAGAAAATGAACCGAAATGATATAAGCTAGGAAAAATATCCAAAACCCACTCTATTTTTCATTACATTGATGTTTGCTCCTAGATCGGTTACTAGACAAATTTTGACACTATATATATAATAATAATAATATGAAGAAGTGAACTTCAGATGGGTAAATTTTTATTTAGTTTTCAGCCCCCGTTAACGAACTTTTGGGGGTATATAATTTTTGCCGTGTCCGTCTGACTATCTGTCTAGCTGTCTGTCTGTCTCTGTGTCTATTTGTCTGTTTGTCCGAAAAAACTTTAACCTTGCCCAAAACTTTTGATTTAGCTGAGCTATGACATTTATATTTCACGTGTGTATTCCTTGTGACAAGACCTTTTTGGGGTAGCACCAAATTTGAATTTTTGACCTTGACCTTGGGGTTTTACCAACTTTTTGACAAAATTCCACATTATTACTTTGGTCATATCTTTTGAACAGTAGATACCAGGACATATATACTTCAAATATTTATTCTCTATGGAAAGTCCTTTCATTATATTTTACTTACTCTGACCTTTTGACCTTGGATATTTTTGAACTTATAAAAAAACGTTAACCTTGGCTATAAATTTTGAATTGTTAGTGCTAAAGCTTTCATTCTTCACATATATTATACATGTAAAAATTCTCTTTATTGGATACCAACTTCATTAACCCTTTAACCTTTACCTTGGAAATTGACCTACTTTAAAAATACAAACATGAACAAAAATTATTGAGAAGTTAAAACTAGGGCTTTCATACTCAGATTTAATCCTTGTGACAAGACCTTTCACTTGATATCACGAACCTTGACTCTTGACTTTGACCTTGGAGTTTGACTCACTATTACACAAAATTCCAAACTTTTACTTTAGTTTTGATTTTTAAACGGTAGATACAAGGAATTTCATGTTTCAAATATCAGTTGTTTTTGGCAAGACCTTTCATTTGAAACCAACGTTTTTGAGCTTTAGACCTTGAAGATTTCTGTACTTACGAAAAAACTAAACTTTGGTCATACCATTTGAAAAGTAAGGGCTAGGGCTTTTATATTCAAATGCTGACTGACGTTTGTCATGCCAATTGTTAGTCCAGTATTCATACACTGAAATGACGACTGATTTTTTCCGTTATTTCCTGATCATAATAATGAGCACACGGCGGGTCGGCAGGGGATGGTCACTCCTCCATGGCACCTGATCCCACCTCTGATGTTTCGGAGGTCCGTGTTTGCTCTGCTCCTTTTTTGTATATTGTTTAATAGACTTTGAGAATGAATACCGTTCGATATCTCCATACTCTTCACATATATAGGCCTTGTAACAAAACCTTTCATTAGATATCAAGAACCTTGTCCATTTGACCTCATCCTTAACCTTTTGACCTTGACCCCGGTGTTTGTTCTACCGTTAAAAATGATATCCCCGTTCATAACCCTTGAACAGGTGCTGCTAGTGTTTTATATTTCACATTTCTATTTCTTGTGAAAAGGTCTAACTTTAGGTACCAACATATTTGATATGCATTTGAGAAAGCTTTACCTTCGCTATATTGCCATACGGGGGAATCAGTGTTTCAGAAACATATCTTGTTTTTGTTTTTTGTTTTTGTCTTGCTGGGAATATTGAGAGTTTTTAAAATTCTAATAGCAAAGTATCGGAAGGATTACCTAAGACGCATCCTATAACATATGAATCACCTTAGAAAACGGGGGCTTTTTGTAAAATACTTAGAAAACGGGAGAGAAAAACTTTAACCAGCAACCCTTGCCACTGCATGAAATTCAAATTATTAACCTTTTATCAATATATGTCTTTTTTTTTTTTTTTTTTTTTTTTACATTTTTAGCCGTTATATTTGATTTCGTATAATAATTTAAAATTACATAGTTCATTTATATCTATATATTAAAAAAAAAAAACAACTGTGCATTGTTGTCAAGTTGTTACATTGTAAGCTGTCTTATCAGTCGACAGATTTGTTTGATGGAGACTTGCATGTAATCAAATTCTATCCGTTGCATATAGTGTTGAATAAACGTCTTATTTGCCCATTAATCAAAATATTCCTTTAAAAAATATGAAAATTTCAATGAAATTCTCAGAATTGTAAAATGCTAGAGGTCACTAAGTTACGGGAGAAAAAACTTACAGATACACTTCCTTATTCCTGTGTCTCCATCATGACAGTTTCTGGACAAACAGGAAACTTCTTCTTAATACATCCTTGTGTATCTAAGGTCATGCAGTATTTCTGTACAATGATATAGACCCCTCTTCCTATTCATCCCAAAAATATGTGTCGTTCTATTTTAATGCATCTTTCCACTACAATATCTAATGATATTCTTATTATCTGAATTTTATTTTATTAAATATGTGTCTCAAAAATGACTTCAATGTAATCTTTGTTAATGAAGCACTGATTAGTTAATAATTTTTTTGAAACTCTATCATAGGCAATCCTGTATAATAATAATAGCGCCGCCCTAACACCAGAATCACAGACCAAGAGGCTATGGAAATCACGGTCTGGAAGAGGCCCCCTTCCTGATTCTAACTATGTACCAGTACATAGAACATTAGTTTAAGACACTGGGGCAGAGAAGAAGATTTTAAAGGAATTCATGCATTTATACTAAAACATTAAGAAAGCTCGCTCATAAACTAAAATCACTGGAGCATATATTTCACATTTGGTATAGAGGCTCAGATCTGATTTCCATTTTAGCTGCTTGATTTTCGAATTAAAGAAGATCTTTTTTTTACAGATTGCATTCATTTTGTTTATGACCTTGAATTTCATTTTGATTTTTTTGTAGTATCCTTCAGATCAGGCCCCAGGGGCAGAGGCCATCCCAAATAAAACAAACTTTAGTTAACGATAGAGAACTTTGACACTTTGAAAAACTTTTGTAAAAACTTTGACCCTTTGAAAACTTTATTTAAAACTTTGACACTTTAAAAACTTTATCGAAGCTTAGACACTTTGAAAAAATGTTAGCAAAAACTTCAACACTTTCATAAACTTTGGCAAAACCTTTGACACTTTGTTAAACTTTGGCGAAAACTTTTACAATTTGGAAAACCTTATCAAAAATTTGCACACTTTGAAAACTTTATCGAAACCTGGACACTTTGAATTTTTTTTAAGAATGTTTAAAAATTTAATCGAATGAACAATAATTAATTTTTATTAAATTAAGGATAAATAACACAAAGTTTTTTTTTAGAAATCAGCATTATTTCTAATAGATCTACATTTAAATTGATAACCTGAATAATGTTTACCAAGTAGATTGGGAGAATTATATAACATTTTGTCATACGGTTAAAAAATTGTGCAAAATTTTGTATGGAATTATACAGAAAGCAAACAAAATCTCATATCTAAGCACCAAGGAAAACCTACGATTTCTTGATATTTCAGGAATTTATTATTATTATCTGAGATAGGAAATATCTTATGAAGAAAAAAATCACACTCATATAAAAGAGTTCTTATAGGGAATACATACCATTTTTGTTAGACATTGCGTACGTGGGTCCTTTAGTTTACAGTGCTGTATATGATAAAATCCTATATAAAAGTATAAAATATCAATTGCATGTTCATAGTTTAATGAAAATTTTACCAAAACAAAAAAAAAAACAAAAAAAACAAAAATAAAAAACAAAAACAAAAACAAACAAAAAAAAAAAAAACAAAACAAAAAAAAAAAAAAAAAAAAAAAAAAAAAAAAAAAAAAAAAAAAAAAAAAAAAACAAAAAAAAAAAAAAAAAAAAAACAAACAAACAAACATTTATACCGTATTAGTAGAGATTTTAGCGAGGATTTATTTTTTTCTAAATTTAAATTAGTTAATGCCAAAATCGCTAAAATTGAATATGGCGTGAAATTAATTTTGCATTATTTTTAAGAGCTTTTTTGGTTAAAGCAACCATGCCCAATGAACTTTGTACGTTGCACATGTTTTTAAACTTGAACTTTAGAAAGCTGTGTGAATATTTTTTTTATTCAAAAAACAAAAGAAAACATTTATCATAATAACGTTGTTGATGCAGTTGAATCATTTCAATTTAGTTGATTCATGTCAGATGTGGGTCAGTTCTTTATTGACAGAAAGAAAATGAACCGAAATGATATAAGCTAGGAAAAATATCCAAAACCCACTCTATTTTTCATTACATTGATGTTTGCTCCTAGATCGGTCACTAGACAAATTTTGACACTATATATATAATAATAATAATATGAAGAAGTGAACTTCAGATGGGTAAATTTTTATTTAGTTTTCAGCCCCCGTTAACGAACTTTTGGGGGTATATAATTTTTGCCGTGTCCGTCCGACTATCTGTCTAGCTGTCTGTCTGTCTCTCTGTCTATTTGTCTGTTTGTCCGAAAAAACTTTAACCTTGCCCAAAACTTTTGATTTAGCGGAGCTATGAAATTTATATTTCACGTGTGTATTCCTTGTGACAAGACCTTTTTGGGGTAGCACCAAATTTGAATTTTTGACCTTGACCTTGGAGTTCTACAAACTTTTTGACAAAAATTCCACACTATTACTTTGGTCATATATTTTGAACAGTAGATACCAGGACATATATACTTCAAATATTTATTCTCTATGGAAAGTCCTTTCATTATATTTTACTTACTCTGACCTTTTGACCTTGGATATTTTTTAACTTATAAAAAAACGTTAACCTTGGCTATAAATTTTGAATTGTTAGTGCTAAAGCTTTCATTCTTCACATATGTTATACATGTAAAAATTCTCTTTATTGGATACCAACTTCATTAACCCTTTAACCTTTACCTTGGAAATTGACCTACTTTAAAAATACAAACATAAACAATTTTTTTTGAGAAGTTAAAACTAGGGCTTTCATACTCAGATTTAATCCTTGTGACAAGACCTTTCACTTGATATCACGAACCTTGACTCTTGACTTTGACCTTGGAGTTTGAATCACTATTACACAAAATTCCAAATTTTTACTTTAGTTTTGATTTTTAAACGGTAGATACAAGGAATTTCATGTTTCAAATATCAGTTGTATTTGGCAAGACCTTTCATTTGAAACCAACGTTTTTGAGCTTTAGACCTTGAAGATTTCTGTACTTACGAAAAATCTTAACCTTGGTCATACCATTTGAACAGTAAGGGCTAGGGCTTTTATATTCAAATGCTGACTGACGTTTGTCATGCCAATTGTTAGTCCAGTATTCATACACTGAAATGACGACTGATTTTTTCCGTTATTTCCTGATCATGATAACGAGCACACGGCGGGTCGGCAGGGGATGGTCACTCCTCCATGGCACCTGATCCCACCTCTGATGTTTCGGAGGTCCGTGTTTGCTCTGCTCCTTTTTTGTATATTGTTTAATGGACTTTGAGAATGAATACCGTTCGATATCTCCATACTCTTCACATATATAGGCCTTGTAACAAAACCTTTCATTAGATATCAAGAACCTTGTCCATTTGACCTCATCCTTAACCCTTTGACCCTGACCCCGGTGTTTGTTCTACCGTTAAAAATGATATCCCTGTTCATAACCCTTGAACAGGTGCTGCTAGTGTTTTATATTTCACATTTGTATTTCTTGTGATAAGGTCTAACTTTAGGTACCAACATATTTGATATGCATTTGAGAAAGCTTTACCTTCGCTATGTTGCCATACGGGGGAATCAGTGTTTCAGAAACATATCTTGTTTTTGTTTACTTGCGTTAAGGAATCACCATATCAACTGGAAGGAAGACATTGATTATATATTGTTTAAAGTCCCATTCGAAAATTGTTCACTCATACAACGCTAACGTTGACAAACCAATCGCGTAGAATCGTTCGTGTAACGTGCGTGATCGTTTGTGTTACGTGCGAGATCATGCGTGTATCAAACTCAATCGTTTGGGAGTTTAATTGTTCATGATTGTGTTATCGGAAAGTTTTATTGGAATGTTTTTATAAATATGCAATTGTTTTTACAAATAATATAATAAATAATTTTCAGTACTTACATAAATATTTACATGATATAGACGAATGTACATTTACACGACGTATGATTGTCGGAGTTTCGTTTATCAGTGTAAATTATCTACGGATCTTACTTTCAATTATTTTGAATTTGTTATTTCTGAAAAAAAGTATTTGTAAAATAACTGTTGAATTTCAGTTACTAAAAAATGACATGAAAATGGATATACACGTGACATTTAATTTGATTTATTTTTGTATTATTGTACATTTTTCCCAGTCTTACCCCCAATCTTACCCCCACCCCTTACTACTTAAAAAAATCATTTTCAATCAAAACTCACGGTCCGTTTACGTGTAAATCATCTGTTAATAGAAGGGAAAAATCGATTTTCTTTAAGGTTCATTAACCCTCTGCTTACTCATATAAAAGCTAGTTACAACACACAAATGTGATAATACGGTCAATTACAACATCTTACTCTATTGGAAAAAGTCGTGAATAAAAAGCGCCATCAACTCAACGGTATAATAATCATGAAAAAAGTAAAAAGTTTTATTGGTTCTTAGCTTTGAAAATAAATTGAGTAATAATTTCCGATAAAGAAAAAATAAAATGCCTATACTCATCTGAGTAAATGTATTATAAAATCACATACATTCAATATATATGTCTTGCTGGGAATATTGAGAGTTTTTAAAATTCTAATAGCAAAGTATCGGAAGGATTACCTAAGACGCATCCTATAACATATGAATCACCTTAGAAAACGGGGGCTTTTTGTAAAATATTTAGAAAACGGGAGAGAAAAACTTTAACCAGCAACCCTTGCCACTGCATGAAATTCAAATTATTAACCTTTTATCAATATATGTCTTTTTTTTTTTTTTTTTTTTTTTTACATTTTTAGCCGTTATGATTGATTTCGTATAATAATTTAAATTTACATAGTTCATTTACATCTATATATTTAAAAAAAAAAAAAACAAAAAAAAAACTGTGCATTGTTGTCAAGTTGTTACATTGTAAGCTGTCTTATCAGTCGACAGATTTGTTTGATGGAGACTTTGCATGTAATCAAATTCTATCCGTTGCATATAGTGTTGAATAAACGTCTTATTTGCCCATTAATCAAAATATTCCTTTTAAAAATATGAAAATTTCAATGAAATTCTCAGAATTGTAAAATGCTAGAGGTCACTAAGTTACGGAAGAAAAAACATACAGATACACTTCCTTATTCCTGTGTCTCCATCATGACAATTTCTGGACAAACAGGAAACTTCTTCTTAATACATCCGTGTGTATCTTAGGTCATGCAGTACTTCTGTACAATGATATAGACCCCTCTTCCTATTCATCCCAAAAATATGTGTCGTTCTATTTTAATGCATCTTTCCACTACAGTATCTAATGATATTCTTATTATCTGAAGTTTATTTTATTAAATATGTGTCCCAAAAATGACTTCAATGTAATCTTTGTTAATGAAGCACTGATTAGTTAATAATTTTTTTGAAACTCTATCATAGGCAATCCTGTATAATAATAATAGCGCCGCCCTAACACCAGAATCACAGACCAAGAGGCTATGGAATTCACGGTCTGGAAGAGGCCCCCTTCCTGATTCTAACTATGTACCAGTACATAGAACATTAGTTTAAGACACTGGAGCAGAGAAGAAGATTTTAAAAGAATTCATGCATTTATACTAAAACATTAAGAAAGCTCGCTCATAAACTAAAATCACTGGAGCATATATTTCACATTTGGTATAGAGGCTCGATTCTGATTTCTAGTTTTGCTGCTTGATGTCCGAAGTAAAGATTTTTTTGAAAGATTGCATTCATTTTTTTTATGACCTTGAATTTCATTTGGATTTTTTTTTGTAGTATCCTTTATATCAGGCCCCAGGGACAGAGTCCATCCCAAATAAAACAAACTATAGGTAACTAAAGTTAAACTTTGACACTTTGAAAAAACTTTTATGAAAACTTTGACCCTTTGAAAAACTTTATTTAAAAGTTTGACACTTTAAAAACTCTATCGAAACTTAGACACACAAAAAAATAAAATTCGCAAAAACTTAATTAAACACTTTAATAAACTTTGGCGAAAACTTTTAGAATTTGAAAAACTTTTTCGAAAACTATGAGAATTTGAAAACTTTATCAAAAGCGTAGGCACTATGAAAAACCTTATCGAAAATTTGGACACTTTGAAAACTTTATCGAAACTTGCACCCTTTGAATTTTTTTTTTTTTTGAATTTTAAAGAATTTACTCGAATGAACAATAATTAATTATTAATAAAAAAAAAATAATTGGGGTTTTATTGTGCATTGAAATATTAAGGGAGAAAATGTTAAATCATCACATTGTCCCATTACTTTTTGTAATGTACGAAGAGAGATTTTGTAGTGGAAAAGGAGAGGCTTCTGTAATTTCTTATCGAATGACGACAATTATATTTTGATTTATACATCCAATTGCAGTAAAAGATGTCTGCAGAACTTCTTTAAATCGGTGCTATGGCAGAGCCAAAGTTTAATAATGACAATAATAAATTTAAAATCTTTTTTTAAAGCACAACTGCTGTTAAACAGATCGATATTACAATGACATTAAAAATTCATAATTGTATTAATCACGGTACCAAAGGCTAGGGTGGGGTCACAGTGCACATGGATTCTCATTATTATTCATTAATTTAAGACGGGGTTATATGCCATGAAAAAATAGAAAAACATTGACGTTTACATTTCTTTGCGGAAACGTATTGAGATATCTTTCCATGTAACATTATTCCTAGAATCATATATGCAGTGATAAAGCTGTTAATTTAGACAAAAAATATATTTAAAATGAATTTATCTGATATCTTAATTCCAATGTTTTGAATTCTAATTTCAGCCTTAAATTTTAAGGTTTATCGTAAGGAAAAGCTCTTATCATGACTAGATGAATTTTTGTCAAAAAATGCCCGTGCCCTCTGTCCGTATTCTCCTAAGATTTAGAAATATTATCTAAATAGAGGAAATACAAAAAAATGCAAGTTATAATTATATTGAAATATTTATTGCTAGGCGTTGTTGGTTGTAACATAATAAATAAGCAGCAAAAGGTCTCCAAACATGGAAGACCCAATATTTAATATAATATATATAAAATTGTCATTATATAGATTAATCGATTGATTGTGTATTGTTTAACGTTCCATTCGAGAATTTTTCATTCATATGGAGACGTCACCAATTGCCGGTGAAGGGCTTCAAATTTAAACCTATACTCGGCACTCAGGGCCATTGAGCAGTGAGGGCTCTTTATCGTGCCAACGCCTAGGGTGACACGGGACCTACATATCCAAAAGACCCTTGACTTTCACTTCTAGTGCCGAGCGCTTGGCTAAAGAACCGTTAATATCTATGTTTACGTCTTAGGTATGACGCGGCGCCGCGAACGAGAATCGAACCCGGGCCTCCCGATCACGAAGAGAACGCTCTACCATTAGGCTACCGTGACCGGTAAAAGTGTCATTATAAAAATACATTGAATAATCTGTATCTTGTTAGGAAAATGATAAACTGAATATCTATTACTGCTCAGTGGTAATCAAAGACATTAAGTCTGCAATTTTTTTTATACCCACCACCGACATTTGGGTTGTTTATTTCGACTAAAAGACAAGGGGGTATTAAAAGGTAAGGAACTTCTAGTAAAGGTTACATGTACCAATTATGGCCGAAGACGTACTCGTAATACAAATAATTTAAAATTCTTCATATCTTTTAACATGAAAACAATTCAATCTTCATCACACTAAAATCTCTATACACACGGAAATCTATATACTTTCCGCTAAATTAAATTTTTGAAATTTATTAATTTTACTTTCATAAACACTAGCTTTCCAACAGCTTCTGATTATTTACATTGATTGTAGAAGGATAAGCCGGCTTTTTTTCGGAATTTAATCTATTCTCTTTTACCGTTTTCTTAATAGCACTAAGTCCTCTCAAAATGAAATATAACTTATGTATTTATATGGTCTTACACGCAACAATTTACCAGAAACATTTGTGCGATTTGATTTTTTGAAACCCTTAAAGTACACAATATCTGCCTGGATAATTTCAATAAGCTCTTTTCAGTTTAACAAACATCATTGCTGTACAACTGATGGAATAGACGTTTTATATTCTGTTTTTTGTTCGCAAGAAATTACTTTAGACTTAAACAAACTAAAAATTTCACGACTTTAATTCATAGTTTACGATCAAAACTAAAGTCAACGATATTTTTTTTATACTATATAGATAGCTTTCTCTAAGTTAAAGCATTACACGATTTTGCTGTGTATCGACGTATTTCAATGTTTGCTATTTGTATATGCATGTATATTTCTTGCTGATATTGAAAGTAAATGTTCTACGTTCTCGGTTCCTGGTTACTTGTAAAATTTTAATTTCATTAAAGAACTTATTCTCTTATGTCTGCATTATTTGCGGAAGCGTTAGAAACATCAAATAATTTCAACAGACAACACACGAAGCTGTGTTTTGAAGGCGGGGTCCTTTGATATTCATTAATAGCAAAAGAAATTTGTGACAGGTACATTTCACAGCTTTCGTAAACATCGAACGCAGGTTTGTTCAAAGTCGAGATCAAAATATAATGTGTATATTATATTCATACAGATTGTGTGAAAATAAATTTTGAAGTTCTCTATCCTGCTGCTTTAGCGTACCGGTACTCCTTTTAGTAGTGCCCGTGAAGTAGTTTCGTTTTTTAAAGTGGGGGAGGGGCAGTCAGGGAGAAAAAAAAAACGTTTGAAGAAGTTGTCAAATGAAAAAAGAAACTCTGACCAAACTCGAAAATCATTCTTCTTGGTAAAGGTTGCAGGGGGGGGGGGGGCTTTTTTCAGTACCATTTTTTTTGCATACAATATAGTAATTCCCATTTTTTTGGCATACAATATAGAAATTCATTTCCCTTATATCTCTTTACTTAAGTAAAAAGTGAGGGGGAACCAGCCTTTCAATGAACGTTTAAATACTTAAAGTTTTTTTTTGGGAAAAAGACCCCCCCCCCACCCCCTCCTGTTGGTTCATGTCTGCCAGAACAAATTTAAGATATCATGAAGTGATTAAGATGTTCACATATGCAAGTAAGTTAAGGCTAGGTAGAGGCTTTTGTATGCAAAGGAGCAATTGAAAATGCATAATTTGTGTAATTTTTACACAGAGAAGGTTAGAGCCTATTTTCTTATACATACCTGGTACATATGACATTGAAAAGCAACTCCACATAATGGCGTCATATTATGACGTCATTGTTCTCTTCCATTCAAGGTAATAAAAACACATCAATAAAATGACACTGGCGCAAGGGCTTATCCTATATAATTTTTAATAAATAAGGTAAAATATGAAAAATGCTATAGAAATGAATAAAATATCTGCACAAATCCTAGGCGCTTTCTCAATTGAAAAAAAAAATTCCACAGGACAGTGATTTTTACCCTTTTGCAACTGAAAACTTTTGAATAATAAATAAACAATATCATACATCATCGTAGTATTCTGCCTCTAATAATACCTAGTTTCTGAAGAACAAAGTTGAGTTTGCCCTTGCGCCGAGGCTATTTTGTTGATGTTCCTTATATATTTGTGTAGTATAGGACAATAACACCATGATATGACGTCATAATGTGCTCTTACTAGGGTATGTCGTGGGTACCAAGTTTACATAAGAAAACAAGTTTTAACTTTTTCTGTGTAATAATTTCAGCCCTTATGCGTTTGAATTAGCCAATTACATAGACATTTCTATTTGTTGCCTTAACTCACTTGCGTAGGATTTAAACCGGAAGCTAGTTACAGTTTTCCGTAATGTAAAAAAATCGACATATAAAAAATACGAATCCCCTGCTTGTAAATTTTATTTAGTCCCCGGACATTGGCTCAAATACATCGATGACGTGGCAGTACATAATTCCGCTTTTTATTCTTATGGGAGCTTTAGACAACGCAACTTTGCAGGCAATTAATACTAGTTATGCATCTCGTAAGTTTTTTTTTGTCTATACTGAAATTAATTTTTTTTTAATTGCCTCTCATTTAAAAATTTCCTGATGATAATTATCAAGCTTATTATCAGTTGCTGAGAATGTTCCTTTTGCATTGAGATTTAACAGGTCGGAGAGAATACTCGAAATCGGGTATTATCCGTGAAATCGCGTATAATACTCGATATCAGGGTACCATTGAATCCTCGAAATCGGGTATTCCGTGCAACTTTCTATAAAAACTTAAGAATAAAGCAACGGTGCATTATGCTAGTTACTGTTACTTAAACATCAGTATCTTGAGGTTTATTTTTATTAAACCCAATTAATATGGTTGTCAAATATGTTTAAAATCACACGACATACACTGCTAGGGTTACAAAGAGGACACAATGACGTTATTATTTTTCAATATAATTTCTAAAAACAAATAACTTCACTTCGTTTGTCTTTATTTCCCATTAAAGTATTCCATATACTTAATTTTCTAATTTGTGCACTATTCACACGAATTGAATGTGAAACTTAAAAGAATTTGAACGACTAACGCCGTGTTATGTATTTTTACTAAAAAAAAATGTATGGCGTCCTTTTCACGTGAATTATAAATCATTTCTAACAGTTAGAGGGTACAGTATGAGCGAGTCATAAAATTCATGTTCCATAATAGAATACCAACCTTAGTATAATAAAAGAAAAAAAAGACTTATATAGGGATAAGCATTTTAATCGATAAAAGATGTGCTATTTTACCTTTATTTTATGCATTTGTATGAGAATTGAGAGTGAGAAAAAATGTAAACAGAATTTTCTTTTTTTTTGGGGGGGGGGGGGGGGGGGGGTTTGGGGTAATATGGACATCTTTTCATGAGCTTATGATACATTGAATTTTTCAATATAGATCGAAATACGGTCATATTCAAAAATGAATTACATAGTCAAGTTTTCACATTTCTTATAGTTGTTACCTTTACGAACATGTTAATGAACAAACTGAAATGATGGAATGTTCATTTGCGCCTTGGAAACTCTTGTTTTACTTTTTGGGAATATAATTCCTCATCGGACATTAAAATTTCAAAAAAATTGTAAAATCTTCCTTTCTTTATTATACTTTTTGATAGACAGTTGTCTTTATTACGCATTTTTTTTATATCTCTGTCTTAAAACCTCATTATAATATGCTATACAACGCACTATCTGACTGGTTCTAGATAATCACTATGTCACAGTTTTCTTTTAGTTATTTTATCTGTGATACTTATTACTCATGGCAATAACTTTTCCTAATACACATATACATATAATGAAAAAATGTGTTAAAAAGTAAACATGAATTTTAGTTACTTGTAGTATCATATTGTGTTATAAAATATCAAGTTGCTTTTTTGTTTACCTATATAATTTTTATTTGATGAATAACTTTAAAACTCCCAAGTTGCTTTTTTGTTTACCTATATAATTTTTATTTGATGAATAAATCTTCCCTGCAATTAAAACTATAAAACCGAGTTTAACCGACCATGTCATTCAAAGACATATAGCAGAAAAATTTGCATTAACATTTATTTAAATGATTGCGAAAGGAGAGGTCTCTTGGACACATGCAGAACACAGTCGAGGTAGTTTTGTCAGAGGTGGTAAAGAAGTCTTCACCCCCCCCCCTTTTTGAAGTCGCCAAGAAATGGTTAAATATTGATGACTTACCGAAATTAAACGATCAAGAGTTATATTCTCTCAGAAGTTGCGGCCCTTGTTCAATGGTGCACGGTTTTTCATCAGCTCCGACCAAAATGTAGTTTTCAGTTAAATTCAGCTGAGAATGTATGTGGAAAAGGCTTAAAAACTATCAGAGTATGTAAAGGTGTGTTATGATTTGAAAATTCGGAGAAAATTGCTGAAATTGCTGAAATATGTGAGTTAAAAATTTGTGTTTGAATTTTATACTGGGGTTAACGTTATGAACATTACTCACGATAACCTGAAAGTGTGATCTGTTAGATGTCCTAAGCCTGAGTCCTAAGTTCTAAGATATAATCTCATACAAACATAGATACTGTTTAGGAGATAAATACATTTGGTACCAAAAGTGGTGTGTCCATTATTGCCATTGTATAGTTGTTGGAAATGGGTGAATCTAACAAAAGAACTCTTCAAGACATGTCAAAATCTTTTGCCGATGCGGCAGCTCGCACCCCCAAGAAATCAAAGGAGGGATCAATATCTGAAAACACTTCCACTACCTCAGAGGAGCAACAAAGCCCATCTCCTATTTGTACTTCAACGCCAACATCGCAATCTACTAATGGCTATGAAAACCTAGATCCACACCACCAACAGTTAAACCCTGGTTTTCAGCACCACTATGTGTTAAATGGTCCATTGACATTATCTCCAGAGGACATTCTAAAAATTGCTGAAGCAGTTAGAGAGGGTATCCGCGAGTCTTTTCGCGAGGAAATTTCCTGTATGATTGAAGAGAAAGTTGTCCCACTTCGTGAGGAGCTAGACCACCTACGTAAGGAGAACAACGACATGCGTCGTCAAATCGATGAGCTTGAACAGTATAGAAGACGACCGCTCATCCGAGTATCAGGAATTCCTGAAACAGAGGGGGAAAATACCAGTGTGAAACTCCTTGAGGCTACCTCAATCGCCGGAATAGAGCTTACTCAAGATGATATAGTAAACTCTCACAGAGTCGGAAACCCTAAAAAGCAACGACCAGGTCCGCGCCAAATTATCGCTCGATTGAAATCTGTCGACACTAAATTTTACATACTCAGAAACTCCAGCAAATTTCGCGACAACGAAGAAACCATGCAAATTTCGGTCAATGAGGATTTGACAAAATTTCGCGACAGACTGCTCTTTCTGTGCCGACAGCTGTGCCGTAAAAAGCACCTCAAAAGTGCCCGATCTTCCAACGGAAAAATCACTGTCAAAGACAATAGTGATAAGTATCATCATATCAGAGACGAATCAGACTTAGTCAAATTCGGACATGAAATTCAGGAGGCAGTGTAGGTGTTTTTCCCGCAAAATCCTCTAATGACAAACTTTCAACCCTTTCAGACAAGTATTTCAATATGACCTTAAAAATTAAATGTCACTCATAACAATAGCTACAATCTAATCTACTTTTTATGATTTAGATTATACCAACATTATCCACAACTTCTCAAATCCCTACCTAGTATGCATTTTTTGCATCTCTTGTTTATTCAATTCTGTATAGACATTTTGGTTACTTTGTATATCCACTCCGCAACTTGTTTTTGTGAAGATACCATTTCTACAAATGTGTACCTTTACCGTTATCCCACAACTTTTTACCTTTTCAACACATTTACACAATGTTTGTGTTCCTTTATTTACAATGTACAGTATATTATCATTTATGTTATCTCTATGTATATATTCATTTTCCATTTGTTTTTCCTGTTTATTTTGTCTTTGTGTTACACTTTGTATTATTTTTTTGTTAACATTTTGAACCATGCATTATATCCTAAATTTCTTAGTCATGCAAACAAATATGTGTATTCAGTTACTGTAGTTTTTGAATGTGTCATAAATTTAGCAGCTACCGATTGCAGCTTTTTGTTTAAAATATACTTATGTCACAAGGTAGATAATGGGTAACTCCATTGAACAATATCGTGCTGCAATCGGTCTTTTTTTATTTATCTGGCAGATATACATCAAAACCATGTTTATGGTTGTTTTTTCCATGTGCATTTTTTCTGCAACTAACGAAAAATGTTTTTAGAAAACTTGCTCATTATTTGACATCGATTACCCTAAATGCTGTGTACATCAATTTTTATTTACAATTTTTCACATTCGTTCTATTGGCATGTGGTGATATTGAGGTCAATCCAGGCCCGATTGAAAATGTCCTTGACATTCTACACCTTAATATTCGCAGTATTAGACACAAACTAGATCACTTAAACTCTTTCGTTCATGACTTTGATATTTTATGTTTTACCGAAACTCATCTTGACCAAACGGTAAATAATGACGACTTATATTTGGATGGGTTTTATAATATAATACGAAAAGATAGGAACTGTTTCGGGGGAGGTGTCATGATCTATTTTTCTAGTCAAATACGTGTTATTAGACACTATGATTTTGAACCCTCTGACATTGAATGTATTTGTATTGAAATTGATAACCATACCTCTAAAATCTTTTTTATGCTGTGTATATCGTCCTCCGAACTCGGATAGTGGTTTTTGGACCAAACTTGCATGGTGCTTTGATAAAATGAGTGAAAAATCGGATAAAATAATTTTAGTCGGTGATATAAATGTTGATCTCCTTACTACTCCACAAACACATATAATCCATGAAATTATCGCAACACATAATCTTGTTAATAATATCCACGAACCTACAAGAATTACACACACGTCGAGCACGCTCCTTGACCCAATTCTCACTTCAGTTGATATCCAAGTTCGTGAATCGGGTACATTAGTAATGGACTCTTCCGTAAGCGACCACAGAGCTACCTATTTATCACTTTCTTCGAACATAAATTACAATCGATCTTACAAAAGAAAAGTTTGGGCTTATAAAAGAGCTGACTTTGTTAAACTTAATTCTTTAATTGAAAATTGTGATTGGAATACAAATATAAACGAGGCTCAGACAGTAGATATAGCAACAGAAAATTTTACATCTGAATATCTTGCGTGTGTTCGCGAATGTATTCCTGAACAAACGGTAACCATACGTCCTCGCGACAAACCATGGTTTGATTCACTTCTAAGGAAAACAATGAGAACTAGAAACCGACTTCATAAGAAAGCACACAAAACCAAAAAAGATTCCGATTTTGCCGCATATAGAGAGGTCCGAAATTCAGTAAACAATATGAAAAAATATGCAATATCAAATTATTACGACAATATTGATACAGCTTTAGATGATTCAAACAAAAATAATAACAAACTTTATTGGAAGTTGATGAAAGACACATTCAACATGAAAATGTCCAACGAAATCCCACCAGTCCAAATACATGATGATAATGGTGAAAAACACTTTGCTTATTCTGATATTGATAAGATTGAAGCAATAAATTCTTATTTTTCTTCCATTTCGACAATTGACGATTCAAATGAAACATTGCCAAATATGTACAGTTTGTGTAGGAACACATTCAGTAATATTGTCATTGAGGAAAAAGAAGTAGTCGATATCATATCAATTCTTCATGTAAACAAAGCCATAGGTCCTGACTGCATTAGTCACAAAATGTTAAAATCCACTGTTTATACTGTTGCTAAACCACTTACACTGCTGTTTAATAGGTCCCTATCAGAAAAAAAGTTTCCGTTCTTTTGGAAAACTGCTCATGTTATTCCTTTGTTTAAAAAAGATGATCCCTCCTTAGTTTCTAATTATAGACCTGTGTCGTTACTATCTTGTGTTAGTAAAATTATGGAGAGAATTATTTTTAAACATATTTACAATTATTTCCATTGTAATAATTTGTTTTATCGATATCAGGCAGGTTTTTTACCAGGTCATTCAACTGTTTATCAATTACTAGAAACGTATCATAGTATTGTTCAAAATATTGATGAAGGTAAATCATGTTGTATGGTTTTCTGCGACCTTTCAAAAGCTTTTGACAGAGTTTGGCATAAAGGACTTCTTTTTAAATTACAAACCTACGGTATATCAGGTGATCTTCTGCAGTGGTTTTCTAGTTATTTGTGTAAAAGGTCACAAAAAGTTATGTATAAAGATCTGTTATCATCAAAACTAGATATTTTTGCAGGTGTACCCCAAGGTTCAGTTTTAGGACCCCTTTTATTTCTGATATATGTAAATGATGTTGCTGTAAATATGTTATCATTGTGTAGACTTTTTGCTGATGACAATTCACTTCAACATTCTTCATACAACATACTTGATATTGAATATAATTTAAATCATGATTTACATGTACTGGAACTTTGGTCAAATCAGTGGCTTCTAAAATTCAACCCTTCCAAAACGAAAGTAATTTTTTTCAATAAGAAAAATATTTCTGTTATGCCTAAATTATTTTTTAAAGGTGACAGACTGGAGTGTGTCCCTGTTCATCGTCATTTAGGTCTATTGTTATCACAAAACCTTAGCTGGACAGAATACATTGATAGCATTGTAAACAATGCTTATAAGAAACTCGGGCTTTTGAAAAAACTAAAGTTTAAAATCGGCAGGACACACCTTTCAAAATTGTATATCACATTTATCAGACCCTCGCTCGAATACGCTTCAATTGTTTGGGATGGCTGCTCTAATAATGATGCCGAAAAGCTTGAAAGAGTTCAATTATCTGCAGCTAGAATTGTTACAGGCCTTCCAATTTTTGTATCAAGAGAAATACTTTACTCTGAAACTGGCTGGGAAACATTGAAAGTTAGGCGCTATAATGCAAAAATGACCACAATGTACAAAATTCATAATGGTAGTGTACCTGAATATTTGAATGACATTGTTCCAAACAAGCGTGAAAACATTTCAAAATATAATACCCGTAATAAAGAACAATACGCTGCCCCAAGATGCAGATTAGAATTATATAAAAGGTCTTTTATTCCTGACGCTGTGAAACAGTGGAATTTATTAAAGACAGAAACTAGGGAAGCCATCTCACTCAATGCATTTCGAAAAAACTTTACTACAGAAGTAAAAAATCCCCCAATCTATTTTTCATTTGGCAAACGTTATACAAATATAATACATGCTAAACTCAGACACAACTGTATACTTAATTATGATTTACACAAAAGAAATATTATTAATAGCCCTTTATGTTCATGTGGAAAGTATGAAGATGTTTACCATTTCTTCTTTGCCTGCAGAAATTATCCAAACGCTAGGAATAATCTTTTCAATCGCCTATTTTTACTTGACGAATTGGTCAATATTGACACAAATTTGTTATTATGTGGTGATGTAAATTTGCCTGTTGAAACAAACACATATATTTTTGCTGCTGTGCATCAATTTATTGACGAATCTTGTAGATTTTAAATTGTTATATTTCTGAACAAATATTCCACTTGTATCTCTTTTGTATTTATATCTCTATGTACTACATGTATTTTTATTGCATGACATATAGTTATATTTAAGGAGAGGAACTCGTAAGTTGAAAGAACTTGTTTCCAATCCTTTTGTTTAATACAATAAAATATGTTCAAAACATATTCTCTCATAAGCTGTATTCCTAAAACTATCACTGTCTCTGCTAAAATGTTGAAGTATGAATGAAAAAAAAAAATTACAAAAAAGAGAGATAAAGGGTTTTATAGCCGACATTTTATACAATTTTATCATTATGTTACATTAAAGTTTTGCAATTAAAGACATTCAAAACTATCTAAAACAATATAAAGTTTTGCAATTTAAGACATTCAATGCTATCTATAACAATATTGTTATAGATAGTTTTGAATTTCTTAAATTGCAAAACTTTATGTAACAATAACATTATTTATTCATTTATAAATAAATTTGATTTTATGCACATAATGAATGTGAAAGTAATTAATGACGCATATCTAGATACGATAGAAAATCCATTGTTTATACATGGCATTATATTTTGTGTATAAAATGTGTTTCCGTATGATTTGATTTATTTACAAATGGTTCATGTTTGTCGTGTTGATGTGAAATTATTACAAATTCCCGAATTCTAATACTTTACAATTCTTTTGTGTTGGAAATGGACATGAGGAAGATGCATATACTTTCAACATTATGAAAAATATAAAGCAAATCGAACACTTTTATGTGTGCAGATCATGAAACGTACTGAGCTCCACGGGTATTTGTTGTCCTGAGCGCATTAATCTTGACGCCCAAATTCTTATTTGGCTAGTGATACCTTTAGAAAACATTTGTATCTAGATGAAAGTTAACTCGGCAACATGTGCAATCCCATTGTTTAAGATTTATTAGGTGATTACACCTCCTATACCCGATTTCGCGGACTCAACGATACCATAATATCGAGTATTATACGCGATTTCACTGATAGTACCCGATTTTGAGTATTCTCTCCGACCTGTTTAACACAAATGTATCTCATAATAATCTGAAACTGAAAAAAAAAATCGAAAAGAATAAAATTTTATCAAAACTGTAACAATTTGAAGTGTTGCATTGATGCTAGCTTCTTTTTTGTTATTGAGTTTCTATTCAAACCTCCAAGCTTACTGTATATGGTCAAATTTTCTTCCTTATATATTGCGAAAAATTTTGAATGAAACCTCATGTAGTTACATAATATATATGCATATACATATACATATTATATAAGTTCCATGTTGAAATGATTTTGAAATAAATTTCAGTGTCTTTGGAAGAATTGGTGAGTGGATTTCGTTTCCAGCAATTGCAGCTGTCTTCAACAATGATGAACGCTAGTATTCACGCGAGACTTCCCGAGAAATTGGCTTCTGCTGAGGCCCAAGAAGCGGATGAAAGACAAGCAAGAGGTTTTTTTACTTATTTATAAGGCCCTATATTTTTAGCTCACCTGAGCCGAAGGCTCAAGTGAGTTTTTCTGATCACATTTTGTCCGGCGTCCGTCTGTCTGTCTGTCTGTCCTTCTGTCTGTCTGTAAACTTTTCACATTTTCGACTTCTTCTCAAGAACCGCTGGGCCAATTTCAACCAAACTTGCCAGAAAGCATTCTTTGGTGAAGGGGATTCAAGTTTGTGCAAATAAAGGGCCACTCCATCATTCAAGGGGAGATAATTGAGAATTAGTGAAAATTTGGTGGTATGTTTAAAAAATCTTCTCAAGAACCACTGTGCCAGGAAAATTGAAACTTATGGGGAAACATCCTCAGGTAGTGTAGATTTTCGTTTGTTCAAATCATGTCCCCCAGGGGTAGGACGGGACCACAATGGCCAACCAAAGTTTTATATAGAAATATATATAGGAAAATTCATTAAAAATCTTCTTCTTAAGAACAGCAAAGTCATAATTGATCATATTTATATGGAAGCACCCCCAGGTAGTGTAGATTCAAGTTTGTTCAACTCATGTCCCCCGGGGGTAGGACGGGGCCACAATGTTCGACCAAAAATTTATTTAGAAATATATAGGAATTTTTAAAAAAAAATCTTCTTATCAAGAACAGCAAAGCCATAATTGGTCATATTTATATGGAAGCATCCCCAGGTAGTGTAGATTCAAGTTTGTTCAAATCATGACCCCCGGGGGTAGGGGGGGGGGGGGCACAATGGCCTTATATAGAAATATATAGGAAAAATCTTCCCCTTTAGAACAGCAAAGTCATAATTGCTTATATTTATATGGAAGCATCCAAAGATAGTGTAGATTCAAGTTTGTTAAAAAATCATGACCCTCGGGCCTGGGGTAGGGCGGGGCCAAACTTTTTGATTTAAACTTTTGAATAGATAACCAATTTTTACTTTGTCCTACCCACAGTGCTCGGGTGAGCGATGTGGTCCATGGGCCTCTTGTTTAGTGTCCCACATTTCTGGACCATCTCTATTACTCAATACATTTTGTCACATTTAAAAACCAATATTTGTGATACTTTGACACTTTATATGCAAACTTTGAATAAAAAATGAAAATCTATTTGGTTACACTTATTATACCGCCGCTTGAAATGTGGGAGGGTAAACTGTAATCGGTATGTCCGTCCGTCCGTCTGTCTTTTAGGTTTTGGGGTACCCATCTTATCTGCAACTCCTCTTATACCGCTAAGTGAAATTTAATAAAACTTCCACAGAATCTTTATCATACACCCTTCTTGAAAAGTAGGAGGGTATACTGTAATCGGTATATCCATCCGTCCGTTTAATTGTGCGTCCGTCTCTTTGTTACGCTTTGGGGTACCGATCTCTTATCCGCAACTCCTCTAAAAGCACTGAGTGAAATTCAATGAAACTTTTACAGAATCCTTATTACATATTGCCACTGTGCACTTCCTATTACGTTTTGATAAGACACATATATTTGGGTTTTCCGACCACAGCAAAATATGGACTTTGCCATTATGATCATATGGGAGGTGGCAGGAATCATTCAGTGAGCTCATTGCTCACAGTACCTCTAGTTCTTTTTTTTTTTTTTTTTTTACACATTTTGCGCAAAATATAAACATGACTAAAATGTTTTTCATAAAAGTGTGTTTGCATAATCTATTTTTAAGCATTTGAAATGTAATTATGTTGAAGGAAGTTTGATGAATAGAAAAAAAAATCAATTCAATTTTTGTCTAAGGAATAAGAACTATTTATAGATTTAACTCAATGAATTTTAAAATGAAGAATATTTACCTACAAGTAATATAATTATTAGGGGTGGCAATCTGTAACCGGTTAATCGATTAATCGGTCGGAACGATGCTAATCGGTAAGGAAATTCGTAATCGGTTAGTCGGGAAAAAAATAAAATATAATGTAAATTTGAGCGCAGTTTCCTTAAAATCCCTTCCGTTTTTTTTAAAGGAAAGCGCTGCATAGATTTTTATTTAGTGTTTTTACACATTATATAATTAAGAATATTTAGAGGTAATTATAGCTCTCCAGATTTGGATCGCAGGGTAATTGGTCAATTCATAAAGTGTTAATTACTGTTTTATAACATCACACCGTTACCCTGATTGTCCTGTGTTTTTTAGATGATATTAAAAACCTCATCGTTAAGCACTTTTAACCCTTATCTATACAATTATTTTATTATAAAGAACGTTGTAAATTGTAAATAAAGTAAGAGTTCAGACATAGACTAGTTCTGTTTATGGTAACAACGCAGAATTCACATCTTTAACATTT
>NW_026931377.1:0-47738 GCF_032062105.1 Saccostrea cuccullata | reverse complement strand
GACGAATATTTTTGATATGACAAAACATTAACTTTCTTTTTAAACCCCTGTACTCTTCAGGGAGTGTGGGTTTGGACGCTGTCATGAAGAAATTTAATGTAGTGGATTCCTGATTCTAGTTCCTTCCTCTCATAAATCTTTAGATTTTTTTGCCAAACGTTTCCTTTCTAGACTCTTCCAGAAATTGAACTGCTTCCCCGAATAAGACTTTGAACAACAAGACCACTAATACTTAAGAAAATGGCATATAAAACTGTCTCTGTGCTCTTGCGATTCTCTGCTTTTTTCCGACCTTTGCTGTTTTTGTCAAGTGCGTCTTATTGTTAATTTGTTTTGAGGATTTACGACAATGGATTCAAGCGTCATTCAAGTTTGGTAACTACAATTTCTGATTTTTAAAAATAATTGTTTAGATATTCTTACACGCTAGTATCGTTTTCACTCATGTTTCAAAACATAGGGTGACAATTGAGTAAAGATTTTTTACAGCACATCTTTCTTTAAAACAGTGTGAATTATGTATGATGCCTATAAAATTGGTATGTGTCTTAAAGTCAATTAAACATCATCAGTGATAATTTGTTGAATTTTGGCAAACAGTGCATTGGTTGTTGCAAGTCCTTGTCGCCAAGGACGGTACCCATTTTTGATGCCCGGTAAATTATTTTTGTTCATTGAAATCCGCCTGCTCATGTGTCTATAAAATTTAAACAAACATTGGTTACTGTAAATTTCTGTGAATATTTTTTGGGATTCTGAACAAATTTTACAGCAGTTTTAATGAAGCGTTTAATTTCACTCTGATTACTGATCCTTTACCATTCATTTTTGATAAAGTGTATCGATTAGTCATTGTTTTCCAGCTTCTTACAATGACACTATGTGATGAAAAGTGATCACATAAACTGTTATTAATTCATTAAAGATTTAATCATGAGAGAAAGTCAAGCTTAATGTCATTTATGTAATCCTAGTGATCTGGCTAGGCTACCGCAATAGTTGAAATATAAAAAAAACAATGTTTATTGAGTGAGAATTGTCATTTATTAAATGACAATAAGTATATAATACAAATAAAATTAAGGGGAGATCAACGGGATATTTCTTGAGAACAAAGAACAATAGATTTGGCAACGGTATCTACCCTATTGCAAACAATCATTAATTTGACAAAAATATTTTGACAAATAAAAAGTAAATAAACCGCAAAGTTGTCAAAACAAAAAGCTGCCAATATTTTTACACAAACAAAGTATTTAAAAAGGAAAAATTGATAAAGTTGACAAGATAAAAGTTGCCAGATGGCAAGTAAGATAGCACAAGATATATATCATGATAAACAAATTACAAATAAACATAATTTTAGAGACTACAGTGTTTTTATCATGGAGTATGAAGCGGGACGGAGGGTGGGAAAATTTCTCAAAACCATTCTGTGAAATTATTGACACTTCTAGATCAGTGAAAAGACGCTATCTTGTGTCACGTGATTTAAATACGCACTACGATTGGATAATAACTTTTTCTCAAGGGGACAGTCATATGATTTTTTTGTGGTATGTCATAGAGCTCAGAACATTATTTATCGAACAACCCTCGTATATAACTACTCAGCAATTCTTCATCCACGACATCAAATCCCCACCAACCAAGAGTTTTTCCTCAAACCACGAAAATGTGTGATTTAACAGTATATTTAAAATCTCTATATTTCATTCATGCCGTTTCTACTCTAAAAAAACCAATTAGAGTGTAATTAGATAATCTGAGATTTTATGATTGTCATCAAATTGTACTTTTTATCAGCCTTTTCTTCACTTTTTAGAGTTACAGTATCATTTTGTAGCAGCGGAATGACAAAAATGAATGAAACTCACCTGGGAAATAACAAAAGCCTCTGTATCCCCCTTTAATAATACTTTTTGATTTTTCTCAAATTACTCCAACTTTATTTTTTTTTATCATTCTTTTGTATTTCTGTACATACACGTATACTACATATATGTATAACAATTTGTAATTAATAGAAAATTATGAAAATAATTAGGAATCTTAAAATTCTTCTAATGAATTGAATCCATACTTTGGAATTGATGATAATTTATAGCTATGTAACATGTTAGTAGGTGATTTGAAGAAAAAGTCTCTCTTTCAATTTATACATTTTCTTTGAGAAAATCATGTGTTATTGATTCAATGGAATTTTAAATATGATATTATGTTTGATTAACTATTAAAAGCTTTCAAAACATTTTAATCATATGAAAGTTTATCAAAGAAATTTAATTTTTTAAAATATTTTATACTTGTAATTTTTAATACCCCGGTATGAAAAATAATCCAAAATCTAGAATTATTTTTTATTAAGCGATATGTTATGGGGTGTATACGGAGAGTTATGTTTCTTTGGCAATATTATTTTATGTGTTTTTAAAACAATCATTTACAGTACAACACTCAAAACATTTAAAAATTTATTCATAAAAATTAAAACAATATGACCTTTTTATCAAAATGAATTTTATAAATAAAATTAACTGACACATATACACAAAGTTAAAAATTGCAAAATGGCCCCAAACGTAGAAAAAGATAGAACATGTTTGTGGAAAAAGTAAAGAAAACGAAGAGAAATCGATCTAAAAAAGAAATCTACATACAAACCAAATCGGTTATGATGACATTAAACTCGCACTCCCTGAAATTCCAGAGGTAGGATCGGATGCCTAGGAAAATCTTTTGTTGCTTATCAAGGATTGATCGAAGTCTTGTGTTTAGTTTGTAACAAGTCTGCCAAATTTTTAACCACTGATATATTTTCTTACAAGGTTATTATAACGACCACATGATTAAAGAAATGCTAACTTCATAGGAGATTGTTAAAATTAAATTATTAAGTAAGCCTCGCTTCGAGAAATGATGGTGCTCAGAGCAAGATCTTGAGATATAAACACTATAAACTGGAGATATGGGATATAACATGAACTACATAAATAAAGAAATATTACAATAGAAAAGCTGAAGTCATCTCGTTTGTCATAGATTTAGTTGTAACTTGGCCGTTATCGTTTATAGTCAGTGAAACATCCGATTTTGATGAAGCTTGCAAGCAATTTGGCGTCATATTTCAAGTTCACTATAAATGAAAATGATTATACATCGTCGTAACATATCTAAATGTTGAATTGAAGGCAGTATAAAGGGTTCTCCTATTGTAATGAAACAGTTTTTGAATGAATTCTTCTTCAAATGAATCTGAAAATAGCTCAGATTATAAAGGAGCATAATAAGTGCCCATTAGAATTCCAACAGTTTGTTTGAGAACCTGGTACCCGAAGACCAAATAACTGGTGTCAATTAGGAACTCCGTCATTTTTTTAATATCTACTTCAGAGTAACCGGTAGCTTCTTTACAAGCACGACCAAATAACTAATGATAAATTTGTAAATCAAAAATCATGATCAATTTTGTGAAAAATATTTTGACATAACTACAGTAGTTTTTCCATTTTATCTTAATTCATTATTTAATCAATTCACAGAGTGAAATTAATTATATTTCAAATGATAAATTATTGTGGTCTTAGATTAAATTAATAAGTAATTTAAAAAAAAATCTTCTGATAAATTGAATCCATAATTTGCAAACGCTTGATTATACTTTAATAAGTATAATATTAAGTAGCATAGTAGTGAAAAGTAATCCATGCTTTCTTACTTTAGTTGCTTTGGAGAAAAAAGTTGTCTCTTTTGCATTTTTTATCCATTTTCTCTAGCTCTATTTGGTTAACTATTTATATCTATCGAAATAATTTTATCAAAGAAAGTTTATTAAATAAAATTTGATTTTAATCTTTTATACGAATATGAAAAAAATAATCCAATATCTAAAATTTATTTGATAAAGAGATATGTTTGTCTTATTTTTGGGGTATACGAAGAGTTATGATTCTTTGACAATGCTGTTTTTATGTTCTTAGAAATTAATTCATAGTAGAACATTCAGACATTGAGATTTAATTCATAAAAAATGAACAATATGACCTTTTACTCAAAAAGACTGTTCATTAATAAAATTATATTAAATTTTGAAAGGGATTCTTCCTTAAAAATTCATTAACTGATACATATATACACAAAGTTTTAAATTGAAAAATTGACCCCAAACACAAAAAAGTTAGAATATGTACGAGTACATGTATAATGTAAAAAGCAACGAAAACGAGCAGTGATCGAACTAAAAAAAAATCTATCAACAAACTACGTCGGTGAAGAGAACATAAAACTAGGATCCATGGAAATTCCAGAGGTAGGAATTTAGAAATCCTCTATCGACAATCATGGATTGATCAAGGATACATTACGTAGTTTTGTATTTCGTTTGAAACAAGTCACCCCAATTAAGAACCACTGATATATTTGCTAACAAGGTCATTATACGACCATAAAATAACAAAAAAAAAATGCTGACCTTAAACGAGATTGTTGAAGGTAAACTATAAAGTAAGTATCATGCCTCAGAATTTATCGTACTCAGAGTAAGCTTTTGAGATAAAAATACCACATACAGGTGATAATGGGATATTACATGAACTACATAAATAAGAAAACTTTACCATAGAAAAGCTGAAGTCAACTGGGGTGTCATACAATTCAGTTGTTAGTTGACCCTTATGGTGCATAGTTAGTTAAGCATCTGACTTTGAAGCGGATGTTGCAGCTGCAGGCTCTGTGTTTTTTTTTTCAAGTTCACTATGATATATCAAGTCGAAATATAAATGAAATTAAAATGATTAAGAACCGTTGATATATCTAAATGTTGAATACAATGCTGCAGCAAGGGTTCTCCTCTAGTCATATATATATTTTTTAAAACTAATTCTACTTCGAAGGAATATAAGAATCGGTCAACTCTTAAGTGAGCATAATTAAGAGAAACCGGTAGTTTCTTTACAAGCACGACCAAACAACTAAAATATAATGCTATATAAACTAGTAAATCAAAAATAATGATCAATTTTGTGAAAATGTTTTTGACATAATTACCGTAGCTTTTTTATTTTATCTTTATTCATTATTTAATTAATTTACAGAGTGAAATCAATTGTAAATGATAAATTATGTGGCCTTTCATTGTTAAAAATAGTTCATAAATGTAAGATATCACTTAAAAATGAATTAAAACTATGTTTAAGGTGGAGGATCAATCCTACACTTTAAAAACAGAGGAAAAAAATATCTACATGTACTGATTTTTTCAATACATTTTTTTCACTCTCAAAACCTTGAAAAGATTTTCTTACTGACGTCAACACTGAACGGTCAATCAATCCTAAATGTAATACAGGTGTGAATTCTTTACATTTGCAGGGGTCAGATACCTTGACAGCTAAATGAATAATTGCGTGAATTTGATTGATAATCTCCAGTGAAAGGAAGTAACATGCACACACCGAGTAAATTTCTCTTCAAAACATGATTGATAAAGACATCACGTTTACCACCTTTGTGAACGTTTTGTTTTGATTATGTTTATATCCTTTATAACCTAAATGAAATTATTTTGTTTTTGTTTTGCCTTTTTGTTTTCCTTCATGGAAAGTGGTAAAATTTACAAAAATCTGCTGTTCCAGCTCACTGACATTTCCAGATAAACTAAAAGGGAAGAAATGTAATGCAAACATTTAGAGAAATTGGTTGATCATGACAGTGCTTTTTTTCTCATCTGCAAAACGCTTACAAACACGTGCATCTCTTCCACACGTTTTACCGTTTTCTCCCATTTTATTTCTATTTGTATCAGAAAATCTTGTTAATCAGAATGTTCTAGGATCATGTTTAATATATAAAGTTGACAAATCACAAGCTTTTTTTTAGAATATCATTTTAATTGCACAAAATATTAATACATTTTTTTGAATATAGGTGATACCACATTTATGTAAAATGGTATCGTTTTTGTTTGATTTTTATCTTTCATTATTCACATGTAATGTTTATATTTCCCTTTTTTGTGCATTTTTTAAAACTACAATTATTTTTTTTGGTTATAATAAATTAGAAAAAATATATTTTCTTTTAAGAAAAAAAAAATCACCGATATTTTACTGTTTATTACAACTCTAGTTAGCACAGTACAATCAAATTTATGATTTTTGGTTAAAGAATCAACTCTGCAACATTTAACGTATTTTTTGGTTTATTGTATTTATATTTACAACCGAAACTGCATAAATACTGCTTTCTCGTTTCTGTAATCATTTTCTACGATCTAGTATTGTAACTTTATCGAACTTTCATTAGAAAAACATTTTATATACAAGATTGTAATTTGAAAACAAAACAAAAATCCAGAGATTTTAACTTCATTTTAAAAATCACAAGTTCAGGTGATGCAGAGCACCTAAAAAAGGTTTTATTGCCAGTTTTTTGTCTGGACCTTTATTTCTAAAACACTGCATCATATTTAAGTATTTAAGTTACATGTAGATTCTACAATCTGTAAATTAAATAAAATAAAAAAAATGATAATAATTAAATAAATTACATTCAAGTAGGATTAGAACGGGGACTGTATTTTGTGGCGAAAGGTTCTTTAGAAGAAAATCAATTTTTCCTTATTGAAGTATTTACAACTCTGTTGAATTTGGTTTCACATATTTACCATGCTGAATGTTTGTGCTGTGAAATGCTTCATGCTGGTTCTGCAATGTGGACTAAAAAAGAAAACTTTAATTCGGCGAAGGTTGAGGACTTTAAAATAATTTCCTTGTTTGTTAAATTTTTAATGCCATAAAATGACACTTTGTGAATGCAGGAAGTTCAAATAATGGATAATGTGAAGCAATCTATATATTTTTCTTTGTCACAATTTTAATGGGTATTTTAAAATTAGAGTAATAGTATATATTTCCCCATTATTTATTTGGATGAAAAAGTTTGGAGGCAGAGTTTCGAAACTGTTATTTATGTTAAAGAACACAATTTCAGTGCACAACGGTCATATTAAATAAACCGTAGCACCAAAAAGAAGCATATTAACCCCAAGTTTTAGGTTTGATTTTAAATTAAGCCATATGTGTAGATACTAAAATCATACAATCCAACATTTTAAAGACTTTAAAAATATCAGGATCCGACCTCGTAAAGTCTATATGATCAAATGTTGCATTATCGTTAACCTCTTAGAGACTTGACTTCAAAACGGTTACTAACATCTACAATTTGTTTTTATCAAGTTTGATAAGAATCCACAAATTTTCCAGATGCTAATGCTATTTTTATCATTTTTATTACAAAGTAATTAAGACAGTATCTTATATTTTATACCCAGGCATAACATATCAACAATCCCAAGAAGTGTTGAAAATTTGCACCGCCTTTCCTTATTCATCTGACAGAGAATTGTGATTTGTAGAAATCTCCACCAATAAAAATGTTCCGGAATAATAACCGTGCTTTTGAATTTGGCCTCAGCATCATAATAAATAATTTTAAATTTCACATAATGTTCTGACGATTTTATCATTCTTATATGTCCCATTGTTGACGAAATAAGAAGCAAAAAGACGATAGTATTTTCTTTTGTGTAAGAATTTATGTGAGTAAAAAGATCGTTCTTATGGAGAATAAAGAAATGTTACCTCCCCAAATACAAGAATTTAATATATAGTCTACAGATCTTACTAGAAAGGTTATTTTTTCGGTTATGGACCATTTGAATTAATGGCTGTAAAGATATTGTCCCAAATGACATTTATTCCCTTTGATGAAAATATCACTCCATGTCAGACATACCTTGTTTTTACTGTCTGGCTACTGCTTTTAATTTTAATTTTTTTTTTTTGGTAAAATCTTATGACGCATTAAATTTTCTTTGTCAAGATATATAACACAAAAATATCCCTACTAATTAATATGAACAAAATGAAAATGCCGAAACAATCCAATGTGTAGAAAATAGGTTTGATTATAAATTTTATTTATTGAATTTAAACTACATGTACACAATCTCATTAAAGTACAGTGTATACTGGGAAATTCCATATTCCACATTATGCAGAATACAATGCCTCATATTAAAGTTAGTTCAAGTTCGAAATCAATTTATATCTTTATGTTTCCTATTTTGTATAACCTTGCCAAGGAGACTGAGCTCATTTTTTTTATCAGGGCAGGCGAAATAAGAACACTTGTGTAAGAATGAATAATGTCATTCATTTTGTAAATGAATAGAAGATATGCACGTATACAAAACAGGGGGTCATTCATAACCATGTAACCATTGTAATGATACATGTGGTGATGGACACAATCATGACCCCGTATAATACAACACATGAAAATAAATATTTACAAACATGAACAGATAGGGGGCCAAAAGACTAGAGATTTTATGCAACACATGTACAAAAAATACAAGAGAGGCCCCCTACTGTAAATCATGTGTAAAAAAAATAATAAGAGCATTAATAAACTGCCTGCCCACAAAAAATGAGCTGGAAACCAATATAAGTACATGAAATACAATAAAAATAACAAATATACATTGGAGACAGGAGTGATTAGTACATGTGCAATACTACTAGTTGTCAGCAAGTGACAGAAATAAGAAAGAAAACATTCTCAGAGGATATTCAGCATCTTGAATTTTCAAGATAAACATATTAAAATTTCGAAGTATTTTTATTTTGTTTTGGGTTTACAATAGTCTTAAAATTTTATAACAATTGGTCGGCAAGAGTATTAAGTTGCTCAGATTTTATTCTTTGAATTATATAGCTGAAGCTATACATTCTAACACATAATAAAATTCATTAGCAAACCAGCTTTATTACACAGTCCTGTCTCGAATGGTCTATGATACAACCTTCTAGTTTCTACTAGAATTCAATGATTTTCTAAACACTTACAGGTAACTCGAAAAATGATGTTTCGTAATGCGGCAATTAAAATGTTACATAAGCGTATTTCTAAAAACTATTTTAGAAGGTTAACTTTCATGTTAATAGCAACTGTCTACACTTTGATAAGCCTTTGTTGTTCATATGGAAATATAATATCTATAATATTTTAATATATATTTTCATAACAGGAAAACTTCGAAGTCTGTCGCCTTAAACTTAAATCGCTAAATAACTTTTATGAAATTATCTATGTGACATAACATCTTAATTCTTTTCCGTCGGCATATTAAACTAGACTTGGACAATTTTGGTTAACGTGCTTCGGAAAAAAAATCTGTATAAAACCAAAAAAGATTTCCATATGAAACATATGGAGATAATGAACAGTATTCAAAATCAGAAGTCCATAAAACAATAGAAAATAGGAGTAGAGCAAACACAGACCTTCAATACATCGGAGGTGGGATAAGGTGCCATGGATGTATTTAATAGACTGCAGTATCTTTTATATTTCCTTAAAAAAAACTAATGAATTGAGTTACCTTCATCGAAGACGAGGACAAGACAGGTAGAAGGCCCCGCAACCCAACTATTTATTCTTTTTTACCCAAATATACCTGGTATGTATCAACATAACTGGTATGATATTGATATACTTTCTCTCGATAAATATGAGAAAAAATATGAAATATTAAATGAAAAAAGAGGCTTTTGGTCCATATCGCTGATCTAAGCGACAATAGCCAACTACAGTGTAATTACATTCTAAATCAAATGCAATGCAAAACAAAATCGTATAAAATACATAAATAATTGGTTTTTGTTCCTCTTAATACCAATCAAATAAGTGTTTCAAAATAAGGAGCCATCATATAGTGTGGGAATAAACAATTTTTTCATGCTTATCAAATTACTATAAAGATACCATATCATGCGGGAAAATTATTTTCAATGAGCTTACAAATTTGGACTTGGTAAGGACCGGAAAGGGTTGGGGGGCTTAGTCACTACGAACTTTTTTGGCAAAGACAAAAATAATATAGGCATTTGCTAGAATAGTGACCAGTTCGTGCACATTTTTTCAATGGGCATTGATATGATTGAAATTAACGCACTTTGAAAAGAAATAACTTTTTAAAAGTGTGTTGATTTTGTCCTAAATTTAAGATGTTTAACGCACTTTAAAAAAAATTCAAACTGGATAATTTTCAAGTGCGTTGTAACAGGGCATCACGCTAGGAAAAATTGCATTGAGAAATAGAGAGTGTGGCCAATGTGGAGCATTTTCAACTGTATTAACTTTATACGTTATCGACTGCGCCGGGTGTTTTTAGTATTAAATACTTATGCGGAAAATGAAAAGTTTTTTTTTTAAATTTTCAACACTTTTCAACCTTCTGTTATGATATGTTTCTTATGATTTTTGCACAGTCTACAAATTAATCTTATGGCGCCAGTCCACGATACATGTTGCTGCACTAGTTCTTAAAACAAGCTCCCATGACATGATTATAAATGTCATTTTATCGTTTAACATTATTTAAAACTTGAAAACACATCATATTTTAAATATATACAAACGTATATATTCTTAGAAAAAGAAATATTTATAGCCTCTTATGAAACACTAATACTTATTTTGAACATTTTTTTTTGCAATCCTTTGCAAAAAATATATATTCAAAACAAATAAAATCCAAAACTGCTGTAAATTATTTCAAAAAGTCATTTACAATAATAATAATAATTATAATAATAATAGTCATTATATTGTCCATTCATCATTTTTCGGGAGTACGTATTACGGCGAAAAAAAAACACCATAACGTCAAATCGTGAAAACAATAATTCTCGAATGTACGGTTAATTAAGAGATTTTATAATTCATTTTATTTAAGCACACTTGAAATAAAAGCGAGTAATTAAGTTTCGCAAGTAATGCTTCTCGCGATCTTATGTGATAATGATTTAGGAATCTACAGTAATAATAAAAATGATAATAATAAATAAAAAATTAAGTTTCAGTATTCTTTTAATGCTTTTTTTTTCTTTTTTTTTTTAAGATTTAAAGAATATATATTTTGTCAAGTTTTGATTCTTTTATTGAAAAAAAAATAGATTGAAGTTGTAACAAAGAGAATATAAATCAATTTGAGCATTTCAAAATATGATACACAATACATCTGTCACCCAAAACAAATATTATAATATTGATTGCATTAATTATATTTTATAATTATGCTACCCAAAGTTATGTTTTTAAAGAATAACAACCGATAGAAACCTGTCAGAATTGATCACTAATTAGCTATTTGAATACTTGTCGTACATTGATTACGTAGTGATCTTAAAGAAAGGATCTTTAATTGAAAAAGAAAATAATAAATAGTGAAGACTATCAATAAAAGGTGATATTCAATGGATAGGGAGACGTTAATTCAATCATTTCTCAACTTCTTTGACGACAAAGCTTTCTGTTTTGATTTTTTCTTATTTCTTTTATATTATAAACGAAAATTGAGAACGTTCTTGGTCTTCAGCTTCATTGATAGATTTTAAAAAACAAACATATATGATGAAAAATACATTTACAGCAAGCAAGTTTTATATCCCGCATGCATTGTAATCATACTACCACATAATATCCCCTCTGATGTTTTAGAGGTCTGTGTTTGCCTTTCTTCTAATTTGTATTGTTTTAATGGACTTCTGATCTTGAATATGATTCGTTATCTAGATATTTCATTTTTAAACATATTTCTATAATACCTTATATTTTAGTCATGCCTCACATTACAAATTTTGGAGATACATTGAAATTGTCCTTCAACGTTAATCAGGACACTTTCATGATTTAAACAGATTTATGTCTTTCCGTACTTTTATCTACGTTTAATTATCTAAACCAGCAAGTGACTTTCCAAACGTGATGCCCTAGAAGGCAGGCATTAAGTCATTAAGACTGCATATTCACATTTTCAAAACGTTTTTCATAATCTAAAATGTCTTAATACTTCTTAATTAGTGGAATAAAATTAATTTTAGCCATAATGTAGTTGCATTTAGCGTATATAAGTATACAAGAAGAGAAACCACAAAATAAATATGCAAAGCTTTAAATATCTTATTTTACTTCTTAGTTCTTGATGACTTCACAAAGAATTTCAACTGTGTGAATTTTCCTAAAAAAATAGTTCCAAAAATATTTTTGCTATTTTACTTAATAATGATAAGAATTATTTCATTTTGTGAATAAAAAATAGGAAATTTCAAGCACACTGAATACATTCATCTCTTTCTTTAAAATTATTTATTTATCATAAATTACCTTTTGATTAAACACTTTAAAACTGATTTGCAATTGTCCTGGTTTTATGAATTCACTTTATGGAATTTTATTGTACATTTTCCAGGGAGTGTTCATTTCAATGCTGTTCTAACCATTTTCAAGGGTATTTGTACTTGATTTAAAAAAATGGAATTAAACTCTTTTTTTCATTACGGTTAATGTTAATGGAGTAAAGAAAGGAGCTTTATAGAACATTTACTGGAACCCCTATGCATCACTTCTTGTTAAAATAATATATAATTTAGGAATCCAGTGTAAGTATGGTATTTTAACTAAATAATATGGTTGTTTGGAATGTTAAAAGTACATGTATAAGTATCTAAAAGTGACATACGATTTTGAAGAATGTGTTCCATTAGAAAACAAGCTAGTATAACGATTAATTTGATAACGATTTGAAGAATTAAAATTTAATTTAAAGTTTAAATTTAAAGTTACCTCTAGAATTAGAAGAAATAAATCAAATAAACAAAGACAATATCGTCAATATCGTCAACTATCGTCGCTTTTTCAACTGGTACCAATACGTATCAATTTTTATCTATATTTTTGCTTTAAATTTCTGAATGCAGGAAAATAAAAACAAAGACAATGTCCTTACCTGCTTTTTCAACTGGTACCAATACATATTAATTTTATCTATTTCAATTTTTACGTTTCAATAACTAAAACAGAAAGATAAATTGTTTTTATCAAACATCTTTTAAATATCCATCTGATACTTGTCTATTCAGGACCCAACACCATAAACTGAGAAAAGATTTAAGCCAGAATTTTGATTTATAATATCTTCAATAAGTTTAAATCAACATAAAAGCTTAGAAATTTAAAATTATGCGAAACAAATTTTTGTTTTGTTATTTTCTTATCAAAAGTATTTCGAAAGATGTATTGTTTTGAGATTTTGACTTAAGTATGTTCTTAGTTTATGGTCTTGGGGGCAGATAATTGGCAATGTCTTCCCGTTCAAATGAGGTTTGATCTATACGTTTAAATAGAGTTTTGTGTGAAGTTTTTTTTTAATTCAGCAACCCATTTTGATTTTTATAATTTTTATTATATAGAGCCAATGTAACTATATTCAATTAAAAATCAACGGTTAATTCCACAAAAAAAAAAAACATAACGTGAGGAAATATTTTTTTCATGGCAGAATGGTTTTAAAAGGAAAATGATTATTTTTTTCTCCATCAAAGTATTTACAATATGTTACATGTATGTGAGGATTTCCAGTTTTCAATGTAGGCTACCCAGAGTTATTTTGTACTGTTAATTTTAATTCTCGTCTAAAATTATAGATTAAATTAACTATTATAAAGTGTACCAGCTACCATTTTATAGTAAGGACTAGAAAAATATTCCAAATTGTGGCTTGGATATAAAATGTACACATTTCAAGTAATTAAAATAAAAATAACATGACAGACATCAAAGTTTCTTTTCTGAATATATACAAGGGTTTCCCTTGAAAACTTGAACCTTTTAAATATTTCAAAGTCTTTTCAATCAAAGCTAAAAATTTTTATATGTTATTGGAAAATGATCTTTTTTGTTATTCTGACACAATTTTATAGCTTGTGTTGACATATGCATATAAAACGGCATTTAAAGGCATTTAAAGGATGTTTAATATCGGCGGTCAGTGCACGACAGATTTTTGACTTTTACAAAAAGCATTGTTATTGTCAATGAAGTTTTCTTTGTAATCAGACTATACGGAAATATTATGTCACAAAATTTATCTATTATATCAAAACTGTATACAGAGAAATTTTTGCCCTCGTTTTATTTTCTTCCCTAGCTTTCGTCCTACCCACAAGTGGGTGAATTTAAAACGGGGCGAGTTAGAAATACACAGCAATACACAGCATGATTTCTTAAACAGAACTGTAACTGGGCAAATTTAAAACAAAGCAAAATTGTTTCCAAGTGTGAAATGGCGAAAATAAAACGGGACGAAAATAACCCTGTATAAAGTACTCTATAATATGTTGTACTCGTATTTAAAACTTCATTTGTTTGAAAAAATTAATGAAAAATATATGATTATATGTGCAAAAGCACTATAAATTAGACATTGTCAAAAATTGTAATGTTGGGCGGAAATGTGGAGCACCAAATTATCAAACAGCACGATGTTGAAAGGGATTTGACTCTTGAAAAGAGATTTTAACGATGAAAAACACAAACATAAGTACTGGAAACAGGATTATCTCTAATTCAAGGGGTTTGGGGTCGACTTTACTGGTTAGCAAGATGAAGAGAATAGACCTCTGAAATGAAGACAGCTGAAAAGACAGCAGCAGGACGTCTTAGTCCTACGTGAAGACCGCTGTTAAACAATTTCGATCAAAAACATTTATGATTGAAATTGTCTATTTAAAGAATTAACTCCGAAATTTTTTGGCAACAGTAGTATTTCAGATGTAAAAACATTTTGATTGATTGTATATTGTTTATTGTTTTTCACTTATTTACCGGTGGAGAGAATTTTGTCTTATACTCGGCACTTAGGGCCATTGAGCAGGGAGGGGTCTTTTTTGGCCAGCACCTACTGGACACGGGACCTATTTATACGTATTTCAGCCCCACAATGGGATATAAGGATTGACTTGCGTAACTCAAACCCAACGCCACGCGGGCGAAGGTAGCTAAAAGAAAACTAAATTAAGTGCCGACTTTCTGCTTAAATGTATTTTATGACAGGCACAGTAATCAGAACAAATTCACAAACACTACGAGCTACGTTTTGACGTTGGCAATGTTACGCCGATAGGTGATTTGTTAGATTCATTTACCTGAAAGGAAAATTGTATTGTTATTTATAGAGATATTTCATTGAACTTTTTATGCATTACTTAAAAAATGTTGGTCTTGATGTTTGCGAATTTTTTTTTTACTTTATAGTCATAGGGAAACAAAAGATACTGAAAATGTTCGTGTTTTTCTAGGACAACTCTCGTAAATAACATTGATCATTCTGCCTAATTTTAGTTAAAACTTGACTTGAATAGTCATTCCTTTCTTTGTTAATTTATTAATTCTAAAATAAAATATGTTTCATAAGTGCGGAAAGTTTAAAGAATTTATTATACATGAACGAAGTAATTTGGAACTCTTTGTTGCAATTTTTAAATGTATCTATCCAAGTTAGAATAGGACTGTAATTGAGCCCATGATCTAATTGTATAAAAAAGTATTTAAAAAGTATATTTTAAAAAAAAATTGTTTTTTTTTTTACAAGATGCATTACAATGCACCAAATGGAACGTATTGTCCCTTACCTTTCACAGTCTTTACTGAACTATCTGTGCTTATATTAAAAAAGATACTTAGCAAAAGGTTCTTAAAACATCTGAAAGCAGGATTCATTCTATTAAATATTTTAACAGAGAAGAGATTTAGAGAGATTTAGAGAATTTAAAATTCGGAATCATAGGAAAAAAACAACACAGAAAACAATTTCCAAAATATGCATGTTTATCAGAGTTTACATTATAACAGATTAATAACAACAAAACGCAGTTGGTGTGCTTATAGTTATATCTAATGTCGAAAATCTTATTGAATTCTATTGTTAGAGAAAATTATTATTTAAATGCTTTTAGACATCAATTCTAAACTTCCCCGGAAACACATACCACAACATACATCAAATATTACAAAAGATACAGATACACTGAAGATATGGAGACTAAAATCAGAATATAGATATATAGGATATGGTTACCATATTCAGGAAAAAACATTTCATCTAGAATAAAGTAGGACAAAATCTGCAGGTCTCCAACGGCAAGTGGTGGCGTCTCCATATGAGTGGGAAATTCTTGAGAGGGACGTTAAACAATACACAATCAATCAATAAATCAAATTGACATTTAAAGAGAGAATTAATAAAAAATGTCATTCATCAGTTAAAAATAAATCAATTAAATGCATCCTTTTATCTGTGTTTGCATCTTTGTTTGTATGTTTTTAACGTCCCTCTCGAGAATTTTTCATTCATATGGTGACGCCACGACTTGCGGTGGAGAGCTGCAAATTTTGTCTTATACACAGCATTTGGGGCCATTGAGCAGGGAGGGATCTTTTTAATGCCAACACCTACTGCGACATGGAACCTCTGTTAATGCGGTCTCATCCGAAGGACCGGTCTCCACGTTCCATGGTGGGATTCGAAACCGCGACGTAGTGACGTAAGGATCAACTCCTTACATCGCGACTCTAGAACTTTTATCCGTGCGAGCAAAGCAAAATTCAAACTATCCACAAATTAAAATTAGTATTTGCTTATATAAGACTGATATCATCAGCTCATATATTTGCCAACACGTCAAATATTTTATTTCGATGCAATAAAAATTTAATTATATTTTCCAAGGCACTGCATTCGTCTATTAAAGTTTTAAATATACCTTTACAGTATATTTAGAAATCTGTCATTGGAAATAATTCCCGCAATACGGCAGTTAGTTTATTTTAATTACCTTCACTAAGTTCGCTTTATAGAGTACCATTCGAAGACAGCTTAATTGTTTTAAAATAATTATCCTTTGCTGTGAAATGCAATAAAACATTTAAAATTCTGAAGTTTTTAACAGCGCTATCTAAGCATTCTTTCTGCTGTAAAAGGAAAGTAATCAAACGAAAAAACATTAAATGCTAGCTTGATAATTTACATTGCCTTAATAAATTTTTAAAAATGAGTAATCCAATCTAAACTTAATTTGTTTTTTTTTCACTCATAAACCTCCAACTAAATAAATACTTTTTGGAGGAATTTGGGTGATTGATCCTTTTAATTGTGATAACAATTGTCCAAACCCTTAAAGTTCACCAAAATGTTTTTTGTCACCAAAAATTTTCCAATACATGTAACTATATCGAAAACAAACTCGTAAAATGTTTTAAATTGAACCCATTTACTACTTATAAACTTAACAAAAACACACACTTTACTTCTCCAGTGAGTATAAATCCATTTGCAAATAAAAGACGGAGCAATCCAATTTGCAAAAATAGTCCTTTTTTGCAAAAAAATTTCTTATACTTGTTTTTAATTACGGGAAAAATATCTTTCATATGAACGCCTTTTCAACAAAGGTGTCTCTATTGCTTTGATGTTTTGCCACTTATACCTCATAATAACATAAATCCAAAACTTGAACAACAGAGCAATTGGCCAATACCAGATCTCACATTTCCTTAATCCAGTGCAAAAAATGCAAAATCTAATGCACATGCACAAAAAGTGCATAACTGTTATTACTTATAATTATATGATCAATTAGAGGGGCAAATCATAACACATTTTATAATATAACATTTCTATAATGCATTATCTCTTATCTTAAGGAAGATTTATTTGAAAAGAATTTAAGGAAGAAGTACTTTTGAATAGGGCCCTTTTAATAATACTAAGGTTCATGTGCTCTGTACCAAACAGTTACTATCGAGAGATGCAAATTAGGCTTAGTTGTAAATTTCATGCAAATTTCCAAAAAAGGAGAACGATGCATATTTCTCTTAAACCATCCGTTACAATTTTGACAGGCGAGAAAAAGAGGAGTTTCTTCAAAATGTTATCCAACAAAACTTATCATAAATTTACATGAATTTATTGTTGATTCGTATAAATTGGAAAGTTTCAGAGGCCACAGTGCAGTAACAACAATGAAGGTCTCTGCCGAAGTAATACTCACCCTGGTCTGTGCTGGTTTCCTAGTGGAATCAAGAGAGGTAATTTGCTGAAAAGTCTTTGAAAAAAAATAGTGCTCTTATAATTCATGTAATTACAAGTTGAATAATTTAATCTTTACATAATAATAATCATCTGCGAAACTTTTCTTAAGATTAAAATATTTTAATTATTTTTTTTCTAAACAAAAGATTTTTTTTTAAATTTTTTACTTCATGTTAAAAAGTTGTTATATGGTGCAAAAATGAAAAAAAAAATCTTAAGGAAATGTCCTTTCTTTTCATAGGTTCCACTGGAAAGATTTAATGGAAGGATAAGAGGTATAGTACACTTTCATTTCAATAAAATAAAAATAAAAGTAAGATATATCAGGACGCAAATTCATTCGTTTTATTTTAATTCAAACATTGGCCTATATCAGTTATTGTATTCATTAAGATATGAAATCAATAAAATAAGTTCATTTTTACAACAGAAAAACGAGCTTTAGAGGTAGCAGGCCTAGAGAATAATGGTGAAAATCCAACGTATGAAACAGCTACCACAGCAACAACAGGACAAATTATTTCTGACCCAACACCCAGCGAAACTGTTGTCAATCCTCCACCGGAAGTTGCTGCCACATCTCTATCAGAAACTACAGTAGACGTCTCTTGGGTAAATCCTGCTGAAATCGCAACTGAAGCTCCAGTGACTGATTTAACCATCGAAACTCCAGTCGATCCGAAAGACAATGCTCAGTCAGTTGTGGATCCTCCGTCTCAAGTGCCTTCCACCTCTTTATCTGAACTAACACAAACCCCGGAAGTTAATCCAGTCGATGTGACATCTGAAGCACCAGTTGCTGATCCTTCGACGGAAGCTCCAAATAATGAAGTGAGCAATGTTCAGTCAGTGGTGGATGTGAGCAATGTTCAATCAGTGGTGGACGTGAGCAATGTTCAGTCAGTGGTGGACTCACCAGTTGAAATAACTGCCACTTCCCTTTCAGAACCGACAGTAAAAGCAACGGAAGCAAATCCCATTGAAACAACAACACAAGCCCAAGTTTCTGAAACTACTGTGGCACCCGGCAACCCAACAGATAATGTTCAGGTCGATGCAACAGCTACTTTAAAGACAGAGACCGTGAATCCAACAACAGAGGTAGTAGAGCAACTGGCAAATACTGCTACAGAAGCTCCATTAAATACTACATCAAATTCAGTTGTTAATTCTCTTGGCGATCCCTTGACTACTTCTCCAGAAGGCAAAGATAATCAAACAACATTGGCTGAAGTTACTCAGGCTGTAGTGACTGTTTCGGCAGGCTCTGTCGATGCAAAACCCCCTGCACTTAAATCTGGAAAAATGACAAAGAAACAGAGAGCCGCCATCAGAAAAGCAAAGAAGGCAGCCAAAAAAGCCAAGAAAGAAAGGAACAATGCAGCTAAAAAGGTTAAGACCGCAGAAGGCAAGCTACGGAAAGCCCATAGAAAGGCAAAGGCCGATGCACGAAAAGCAGCTCGACAAGCAGCAAAAAAATTAAGAGAGGAAAAAAGAAAGGAAAGAAAAGCAAAACTAGCAAAGAAATTAGCACAACGAAAATCCAAACGGGAAGCCAGAAAAGCAAAGAAAGAAGCCAAAAGACGAGCAAAGCGAAAGGCTAGGAAAGCTAAAAGAGCCCTGCGCCGAGTGAGAAGGTTTAGAAGAAATTAAATATATACTCATAAACCATATATTACAGTAGAATAGATTAAAACGGTGTTGTGTATATATATTATCTATATACAGCTGTACACTGTATATAGATATGAACTGTTCCTTCTCTGTACATACGCTAGTATTTATTTCTTTAACGTTGTGGTTGTATACTTTATTGTTTTTCATACATATTAAACTCTTGAAATTCTTTAAGCGTTTGTCATTCAGTGCTTTCTGATTTTCCATATTGGATATAACTTCAAATTTTAAGTTCTTATCTATTTCAAGAAATCTCAAAATAACTTCATCTTATAGTATACCAAAATCTGAATCATTGATAAATACAAAAAAATTTATATGTTTAAAATGCTAACTGTAAAACATTCTTTGCTTAGCAATTTTCCGAATGATTTTGTAGTTTGTTTTTTAACATATATATGTACATTATAACAAATACATAACTGAATTCAAAGACTTGGAATATGGAAAATTGATTTTAAAAAACTCAGATGAATCTAAGCGTTAAAATGAATTGATTCTTCGGATTAAATAAATGAGATTAAACCAATAGTTTTATCCCATAAAATTTAATCTATGAAAACATTTTTTAAAGTTAAGATATAAATGTTTTAACGTATGATTTACCACCTTTCCTCCAAAGATGACATTTATATAATTTTGATAGAGTATTTTCTTGAGTGTAAAACGTTAAACGAGATCCTCATAAAACTGATGGCGCAATTAATTAATTTTTTAATTGAAAACGATCCCCATCATAATCAAGGAGATGTGCATTTTAAAATACATAATACTGTCCTCCAGAAATTCAGTTTCTTCAAAATCGTCATCTTAGGAACAATCCATTCTGCCTGATTTAACGAATCGATATATACTCATATACACTTTGTGGTATAAATTGTTAAATAATCTAGCATTTTCTTATGTTTACCGCTTTGACTGCCTGATTTATTTTTAAAATAGTAACACACCTTCGCTAGCACACATGCTTAATGATTCGTGCAAAAAAAACAAAGTATAAAGGAAATCGCATAAATAGTTTAATTACTGTTGGTCAATGTAATGAAAGGATGAGGTCATATTTCACACTAAGCCTGCTACTTTGCATGCTTCAGAATTTTGTTGACGATACTAAGGTTAGTCAGTATTGTACTTGGTAAGTAAACTTAAAAATATCTATTTTAGAACTTGCAGCGTTATCAATATATTTTTCTTTCATAGGCAACGATTAGACTCTCACGAGTAAAAATAGAACCTAAAAACCCTATATTTCCATCCTGGCTAGAAGAAATAGTTAAAAAATCAGGAAAACGTACAAGGAAAGAAGTTCTGGATTTCATGCAAAATCTGGGAATCAAGTTCGTTAAAGCAGAAGCGAAAAACGCATCGACAAATAGAGTACAATCAACCATAGAGGGAGGAGGTGTTAGAAAGATAGAGATAGTTATTGGAAAACCTGACCCTGAATTGAAATCCATATCTGATGTCAATGGTAGTGAAACGGAGAAAATATCAGCTGATATACGCTCAGAAAAAGGTCCATCAATAAAACAAGTACAAAATATTATTAACAAAACTGAAGACGGTGATAATCAATTCATGCATACATCGGAAGACAGTGTTTTAACCCTAAGGAACATTACAGAGGCAACAATGCAAACAAAGGCATCTGAATCAGTCTCTAGTATAACCATAGATAGCGATGGAATGAAACAGGCTGAAAATAAAACCATGTTTACGACAGATGCTAAATTCATAAATACCTCAGATGACAATGTTCGAACCCTAACGGGGATTACCCAGACTACAATGCAAACAAATGAGTCTGATTCAGTTTCTAGTGTAACCGTAGATATAGATGGAATGAAACAGGCTGAAAATAATACTCTGTTTACGGAGGATGCTGGCCGAAAAAAATCTGAGTCTAACAAAAGGACTGTGAATGTTGAAGAAGGAACAAGTGTTTCCAAGAAAAGAATAGACATTGGAAGAAAGATAAAAAGTATTTTTACTTGATAATCATTTTTGAACATCAACTTTTGTTTTCTCCTCTTTTGGGAAAATCACAAAAATAATTACTCATATTGTATGCGTAGAATTTTTTTCTATTTCTCTGTTTATGCATTACTTCTTTTGTATCACGTTGTGCGTTTGTATTACTTTTGTATGAAGTATATTTCAAATAATACAGTACGAGATTTCATGTAATTCTTGAATTTATCGCTTGTATCTAAATAATTTAATAATTCTTAATAATTTTCAAACTTGTCATAAAACGTTTTTGATACACCTTGAGACAATTCAACATGGGAAAAAATTACAATTTTTGACATAATAAACTAAAATCCACGTAGCATTGTTTTACATGGTTTCGTGTTTTATAGGCAAACAATTACATAAATTAAACCGTAAACGTAAACCACATTAAAGCAAAAGTGACGTCGTTTAAATGGAACTTGTACTCTCGTTGTTTTTCACATGTACATTTGCAATGAATTATATTAGAACAATCAGACATCTTACGGAAGCCCATTTAGGACCTATCAAAAAATATTTTTGAATTCGTTACAACGATTTTTAGAATTCGTTATAACGAATTTAATTTATTATAAAGATTTGTTGAATTCGTTATAACGAATTTAATATGTTATAACAGATTCATCGAATTCGTTATAACGAATTTAATTCGTTAAAACAGATTCATTAAATTTGTTATAACGAATTTAATTTGTTATAACAGATTCACTAATTTGTTATAACGAATTTAATTTGTTATTACAGATATATTGAATTCGTTATAACAAATTAAATCTGTTATTAAAGATTTGTTGAATTCGTTATAACCAATTGAAGAATTTGTTTTAACGAATTCTAAAAATCGTTATAACGAATTCAAAAATATTTTTTGATAGGTCCTAAATGGGCTTCCGTACCATCTAGACATCTAGACAGAATATAAAGGAAGCTAACTTACATAATATTGATAGATTAGAAAGTGTTGAAAAATTAAATGCTAATTTAAGCAAGTTATATTAATATTTGTAATCATTGCTTACTCTTACAATATACCAACACTCATGATTATCTGATAAGCCATGCTTTAATCCACTTGCTCTGCATCTACAGAAAACGATAAAAATCAAGATACATGAAAATTCAAATCTGCAATTTTTTTTGTTTATTTTTGCCATGCAGAACATGGTAACGTATTATTTGAATGTGGGATCATCAATTGTCAGGAAAGATTTATGGCACTGACAGGTATGCGTTCATTCGTCACCATTCCTCATTACTCGGTAACCACGGAAAACATTGGGCGCACTTGCATGGATGATCCAAAGGCTTTCAAAGCAATGACTTGTAATTCTCTCTCTCTTTTCTGTTTTAATTGCCTTTTGTATTCCACTGTAAAAAGATGATAAAAATATCTTGTATTAGTCACGGTTTTTAACAAAAGGCAACAATCGTTGCAGTAAGTGACCTAATTACAAATATTTGTGATCATTCAAATATTGATAACGATATGAAACATCGCCCACTCCATGTAAACGATTGCATGTCTCATAAAAAACAAAATTTAACTGAAAGGGATCTATTTAATACCAAGATTTACCAGCTATTGAGTACAATATCTGGAATTATGATTGATGTTGCAATATAATAAAGGATGCTGTTCCTCTTTGCAAAGAAATACAAGTACCTAAGGTGAAAACAAAACTTAACAAATGCCGATCTAACTTAACATCTTGTTACAAATATAGCGGTGGTGGCCAGAAGCTTCTGCCTCTAATACAATTTTAAATTAAGAAGAACTCACTCACTCCTCTTAACATAACCAGCAAATAAACTGAGATAAGTCTTCTGAAAAAAATTTTAGTCATCGAATTGATACATATTGGGAAGTAATTTTGAAGAAGTCTATCATACCTAATATAAAGACATGTTCGAGAAGAAATCAGATGTGGATCCCCAAGAATTCATAAGAACATTAAGAAAATAAATTATTTAACATCAAAATGTTAAACTTTTCAACATTTTATACAACAATTCGTCATGATAAATCGAAAACTAAGCTATTTTATATCTTAGACAATTGCTTTTTCAATAAATATGAAAGTCGCACAATTTTCATATCTCCTGATTAGTCATAACTTCCATAAAACATTTTGATTTGAATCATCAGTACATGTTCTCTGAAGTTCAGATTGAAATGATGTTCCAGTTTCTCATTGACAGCATTTTCAGTCTTCGGAGACCATTTAAAAAAAAAGGTTAGAATGCCGATGAGAACTAACCGTGCTTCTTTATTAGCCGACTTGTTTTTGAATTTTCCATGAAACAGAATTAATTTAAAAACTTCTAATTTAGAAGAAGAAAAGATTTTCGAGCTCTGAGTACGATCAATTTTTGAAATGAGGGAAAAAAGCCACCCACAGATGGCAGGGATTTCAACAACCTTGTTTAAATACAGCATTTCGTAAATTCTATGATCGTTATTACCGGTTACATGACCTTATTAACAAATTTAACCAATCAAATGTCGTATTTTGTTTGATCTGTTTCATACCAAGTGTAAGGCCTTTGTTTTTATACTGATTAACTACATAAAGTTCCGCCTACCTGATCCATTAACTAGATATCATTTGAAAGTTTTGAAAAAAGAAATCGTCGGGCGAAATTGGTTCTGGAGGAAACACAGACACCCCCTCCCCACTCGAAAACTTGTGTGTGGTGTGTGATAAATAAGTACATAAGGGAAATGCTACTCTAGAGTCATTTTCCTAGGGGCTACATATATTCCTGATTCCTGAGTATTTTTTTTCTCGAGAGAGAGAGAGATGGTCCTATTAAAAAAGTCTATGGGTGTTAAGTTTTGATGAGAAAGCCTATTCGACAAGATTGGTTATAGTGATACTAAGTATATATATCTATCGTTAAAAATTGTTAATATTTTTACACGTAGTGTAGCATATTAAATTTTCGAAATGTTGCAAAAATCTAACTCTAAGCTAAAATGGATATTTTTTAGATATGTGCAATACCATTAATTTGCAAAAACATGCTTCCTAATCAAATTCAGTAAAGACATGTATTCAATCATTGTTCTTTTTCTTAATGTTACAATTCTTTTTCATTTTTTGTAAGAAGTTAAATTTCAGGACCATAAAAATTTGATAAAAATGCTTTATTTCTTTAGTAACAATAATATATTTTTAATGCACTCTTGAACCGTATACTTGCCATATATTTCAAATAATTTACATAAAGAAAGATTATCAGCTATTAGCTTGACAATTCGAAAAATTAATTTGTATAAAATCCTTAGAATTCTATATTTGTATCTTTAAATTGCAGAAACAGGCAGACACGTTTCTAAATCCTTGACATTACTTCATAGTAAATTATTTGAAATGACGGCATAATAACTGCCGCATTGTTCATTGCGACTAGTGTGATATAAATTACACTTTATAATTACAAAATTGTAAGACTTTTTCCACTTGTAGGCCAAGGTTCTTTTTTAATTAAATATGACACCAAATTGAACTTTGCACTTGTAAAATTTTAATCGTCTTTTCACGCGAGTTAATTAATCAGTTGTATAAACCATTACATCAGTAGCTTGTGCAACAGTTATTGAGAAACAAAGGACGAAAAAAAAATCTCATAAAAGTATTATTGAAATTCATATTTTGCGATGGAAAAATATTACACGAATTAAATGTTTTACTCAAAAATATATTTCTTCACCTAAAAATGACAAAATGATATCGACAAGGCATTTGCTACATTAAATTCTAGAAGATATTTCTAAACTTTTTTAAAATTATTAAAAATAATTACATTTTTCTCTGAGACGTTCAAAGAAAACAAATTATACAACTATTGTACAGACTTTTTATACAATTATTGTACAGACTGATTTAAACCTATAGGGTTTTCCTCGTCAGATACATTGACTTTCATTTTTTTAAAAGAAAAAAACCCCGATCGTTTGAATTTTAAAAAATGTAGACAACAAGCTTGCGCAGAGATTTTGAAACATTTTACGTACTTTTAGAATTCAAAAAAAAAAATACTTAATATATACATGTAAGTAAATGCTAACTGTGTTTTTTAAAGTAGTTACGCAAGTTTCCCATGTTCTGGTCGAGGTGAACTGAAATTTTGCATATTTCCTAACTGATATATTTTTAAACTGTTTTATCATTTGCCATTAAAAATAATATATAAAAAATTAGAACATTCAAAAATAGGAATATGCATATGAAAGTGGATATATTATTTTTTTTTTAAAATAAAAAACACTCTATGTGGAGACATTTATATGTACATGCATGTAAATAAGAACTCAATATTTGACAATTTTCTCATTGATTGTTTACAATTTTCTGTAAAAGCTTTTTATATATGCTGTATATCTTTATGTTATTCTGATTCAGTCGCCATAACATCAACATATTGATATACAAGACAATGTTTTCCCGGTGCAACAACTGTCATCTTGATTTAGTTTACTGGGGTTAAAATGCTCAAATTTGATATGGACTCAGGCCAGGCAAAATTCTCACGTTTTACCTAGCGCAAAGTATTTTTGTTTCATAACAAAATTAAGTCTATATTTCATCTTAAATTGACAAAAAATAGAAATATCTTCAAATATACATATTATACACATATATTGCTTCAATCTACAGGCGTAATTGGCAATATAGAAGTAAAAGATAATAATTATACTATAAGAAATTATTTACGTAACTATTATGATATGATGCCTGTACTGAGCCAAGAGAAATAAATTAATATGAATTTAGTGGGGAAAAAAGCCCAACCACAACAAGAACAAAAGACGTAAAATGAACGTATTCTGTAACTATTTGGCTATGAAAGATACGCAAACTTTAAGAGAAAAACTCATCATTTATTATGTGTATCATCGAGTGATATTATTTATGGACCTTACATTCGCGTCGATAAACATGGGTAAATGTTTTTATTTTGTTCATTTTCTTTTTTTTTTCTTTTTCGATACGTCTTATTTATTGCGGCATAGAACTATTTCGATTCTGAAATTGCACATTTTCTGAGATTTAAAAAAAACCGGACGTTGGACATATTTTTTCAATTTAAACTTGAGACTCTTTTTTATAAAATTTGAAAAATATAGCACGAGCATAACCCAGTATGGTAGGAACTGCCGTTTTCTTTTTGAGCACCTTTAATAATTTTCATATTCCGGGTGTAGCTCTTTAAAACAAATATAATTCAATAATACTTTGCTGACTAGCTTACACGTCGTTTACTGCATGTCAACTTTATGTACTTGTTTAAATTGAGGTGTTACTTTTTCTTGAATAGGACAAACTTTACATAAATCAACCATATTTTCGGCTTATATCCTCACGCATATTTTACATCTATTGTATGAATGTCCAAAAATATTTTGCTCTGAAGAGTGTTTTGCTCTAGGTTGAATGATACATTTTCCATTAATTAAAGATTGATCATTTCACCACGAAAATGGCAAGCTACAATATCAACCTTTCATTTGTATAATATACAAGTATTTAAATCAATAAAATTAGTTAAAAATATTATCAGAGAGCAATATTACCAATTGATACATCGTTATCAAGTTAATTTCTATGAATAATAAGTATAAACAATTTAAAATTAACAGAAAAAAGAACAAGGAAATTGAAATATGGTTTTTCACTTGAATATTTAGAAACAATCTAAAATTGCGTTATAATGTGTAGAATAATGATAATGAAGAATATTAAAAGTACCGACTTCAGATATCATGTTAGTACATTTTCTAAATAAATTGGCCGGTACATGTAGATTTTAATGCAATATTATCATCTAATCGAATTACAGTTTCACTTCTAGCTAAACTGGATAGTTTTCGTTTTGTGTCTTTAACTTCCCACAAAATAATTTTACACTCGTTTCGAGACACCCTACTTGTCCTTGCAGGCTTCAAAATAAGACCCGTACTCGTTACACTGTACCTAGGGTCTTCTTGCCATCACGTACTGCGACACGGGACCTCAGTGTATAAGATATTCTCCGAAAGACTGACCTCCAGAATATATATTTTTGAATTTGAACCCGCAACGTAAGGGTTAACTACTCTAGGACAAAGGCTCTAACCACTGTGACTTATAGACGACTGCTGCATATATGGTCAAATACTTAAAGTAAAGAAAAAGAAAAACACGAAAAAATTCAATAAAGCTTTGGGCCTTTCATTCTATCTTCAGAAGCTTTATAAAATCAAATACAAAATATTTTGTAAACCTTCTGAAGATAGAATGAAAGGCCTAAAGCTTTACTGAAGTTTTTTGTGTTTTTCTTCTTTACTTTAAGTATTTAATTCAGACCTCCGAGACTTTTTATTGGATTATATATGGTCAAATATATACATGCAGCATGTTGATTGTTATAGCTTTTAATTATTCTCAAGTTTTAATAATGGTATTTCAAAATTTCGAAAGGATATCAGAATTACACTTCAGTATTATAATCCAAAACTTAACAAGATATAATGTCAGCCTAAAAACATATTTGCAATGATAGAATTAAAACGACAATATACATAATAAAGAAAACGAAAATATTGTGATTTTGTATTTAAATCAGACGGTGACAAAATTTTTATCAGTATACATATTTCAAATTAAATTGAAGCCGATGTTAATTAAATGTAAATTTATATTCATTTTTCTCGTTTCTGGTTTGGTTTTCTAGTTAAAAATAAAATCATTATTATTTACTGAAAAGAAGTTTCTAACTAACGTATCAGCGATTTCAACTTTGTTTTGTTAACACTGAATGATTTATCTCTCTTAAGGCGTGGGTTTTGATAGCGAGCACCATAAATAAGTTTAGTTGTGTAACCTTAGAATGCAGAAATAATTAACAAATGTTCATTTACAATTAATTTTTCATAAAGCTACGGCTTTGACGGATATGTTTTAAACAGAGTGTAACATACGTACTCTTAATAAAAAAACTAGGGGAAAAAAAATTCCAATTGTAAAAGATAGAAAAATATAATATTAAATTATCCAAGAAAATTGCATGTTTGCAATTCTAGGTTTAATAAAAAATATATATTTGTATTGTTTTGTAATTCTTTATATGAAATATATTATATATCATTATTTTTTCATAAATAATAAAAAGATTGGAAAAAAAGAACAGATTAATCTTTATAAAGTGATAAATATTGTTTTCCCTGAACAAATTAAACATTAACACAATAGACATACAATAAGGATAAAACAAGGAAAGACAACTCTTTTAATAGATTAACAGATAAAATGAAGATGTGGTTAGATTTTTTTATTTCCAGCCTTATCATATTTAAAATACAACCAACACATATTTACTTCAAACGGGCTTGATTTTCAATATAAATATTCTGCATTTCTTGATTGTACATATATTTACAATAAGAGCGAAGGATAAGTCTCTAATGAAATTAATTGACCCTTTAAAAGATAAAAGTCCGGTAACATTCAAACTCCTACGAAGTTAAAAAAAAAATTTGATAAATCTAGAGTAAATCTTGATCCACAGGCTGTATGTTTATCATTAGCTGATTTGACGTACGAAAACACCTAATTCAATTCAATTATAAAATTTTATTAGTTTTGTATTGCGTGTTTTGTTGGTTTTAAATATAGATTCTAACACCTACACAAAATTCAGACATAACTAGAATTAAGGATGCTTATCTTAATTGAATCAAGCCTACATGGCAAAATTTGAGCAATAGATATAAGAAAAAATGAAAAGAAAAAATATTATAGCAACTACGGGTACTGTGAGCACTTCAGTACACTTAAATGATACGTCCCGCCTCCCATATGGTTATAGTGGCAACGCCCATATTTTGCTCTGGTAGACCAGAAATACTTGTCAGATTATAAAGTAAAGGAGGTTCACAATAGCATTATGTAATAAAGAATCTGTGAAATTGTCATTAAATTTTATTGAGTGGTATAGGAGGAGTTTTGAATGAGATGGGTACCCTTCAATATTATAGAAAAAAGGCAATGTCAATATTTTGCTATGGGAAATACGAAATATGTTTCCACTCCAAAAATAGGAGGCCACCATGACATTATTGTAGCAAAGAATCTATGAAAGTGTCATTAAATTTCATTCTGTGGTTTAAGAGGAGTTGCGATTAAGGGATGGGTACCCACAAACGGCCGAACGGACAGACGGTCGGATATCCCAATGACTATATATACATGTATACCCTCCCACTTTTCAAGCGGGGGTATGTTGGAATAGAAAAAAATGTTCAAAAAGCATGGGCGTGTTATAAGCGTCTAAAGGAGAACCAAGATTCCTTCATACGTTGTTAAATATTTCAAGGATTTCTCCAACTTTTACTCAGCTTCAAATTTTGTACTCAAATTAAGAAGGCCTGAATAGTGCGGTGATTAGAGTATTTGCTCTGAACTCGTGGAGTAAGGAGTCGATAACATACATGTACATCGTTGGTTCAAAATCAAATGTGGAACTTTGAGACCGGTCCTTCGGTTGAGACCGTATAAACTGAGGTCCCTCTCAACGTAGATAGTGCATAGGAAAAGTTCCCTCGATGCTCAAAGTTCGTAAGTGCTAAGTAAAGGTCTAACTTTGTAATCCTCTTCTGGGAAGCGGTAGCCTCTCAATAAGAGTGAAAAATTGAAAATGAGGGACATCAAAACAAAGAAGCAAACAGGTAGAAGAGGTTTATAAAAATTTAACCTACTTATTGAGGAGACCACTATTGTTTATCTCTGTCAACCGAGAGGCCATTGACAAATGGTCCATTTTGTGATTATTAACTCTACTAGGTCATCTCATCTTGACTTGTTAAATTGGTATCTATTATAATGATAAAGGGTGAAGATATAACGGACAGTGATCCCGTAAAATCTTCACACAATACAATTTGAGATCAGGGCATTAACATGGACCCTGGAAACTCCACTTATAGGATCAGGTGCCTGGGTGGAGTAAACTTTCCCTGTTGACCGGTGAAACATTGTGTACATGCATATTGCAAAAGTTATTGATTCTTCAGAAGTTGATATCGATGATCATACATAATATACAAGATTTCAAAAATAGTATACAAACCAGAGAGTGTGACCAGTTTGATTCCCCAAGCGAGGCTCCAGAACCACCCGACCAATAGGAATGTGACAGTAAATAGTTGGGACACGCCCACCGAAAGATTAACACACAGCGTAACCGTCTTTTGGTCTTCTTTCGTCTGAATCCGTGTTTCCCCGCAGAAAAGAATGGCAAACCCACTCAAAACAGTTCCTAGAAAGATTTGAAATCAAGGAAAATATTCCTATATATATTTATGTGTTTGTGTTTTAATAAGAAAGTATGAATAAAGAATTTTTAAACAAAAACATGCATTGTTAAATAAAATGTATTGCTTTTTGTATAGTTTAGCTTAAATTAATTCTTTGAAAAATTAAATAACAAAAGTTTTGAAATTAATTTTCCACATTTGATTTGAATTCTCTCTAAAAGAATTTAATCCTCGAATCTTGAATAAATCCTTATAAATGGCAATAAAATTTTCCAGTCAATAAATTAACTTTTGTATTAAATAAAATCGATGAATTTGTTAAAGCATGGCATTATTTATCTTCGATTTAATTTGATAATTTTAATACACTCAATAGAGCATCTAATATACAGTTTTATAGACCTCTACAGATTAGCACAAGTATTCGGTAATACCGGAAAAAGTACCAAGGCGGTCCAGAATATCAATGTAAAGAAGCAAATAGATTCCATCGCACGTCAATGTGGAGTACCAGTTAAATCAATTAGCCATCAATTTATTCAATCATCGCCGTGTAAAAGAAGCCGATAAGCAAGTCGGGGTGGAAATGGACATTGATTTGCAATTTTAAAGAGCGATTGTACGAATGTTGCTCTATCGCAAAGTAGCAAGTCAGGTAATTGGAATTCAACTCCAAGTCTACTCCAATAGGATTTTCTCTGGACTTTGTAGATAAGGGGTTAGTAACGTCATAACCACAAAATTCTAAACAAAACATAAAATGTCAGATAGTTCTAGCCTGTTTAAAAAAACTGATATCGTCTGCCCAAAATGTTTCTCATTAAAAGGACAAAAGTTACAAAAAGTCCGAAAATGTCTAGAAAATAGACTTTCCAGCTGTCTGTAGCTTGTGGTGACTAAAAAAATTTAAAGTATATATTAATCAAATGTTTCCTTTCGGGAAAATATGTGCAACTTGAAGTTTATAAAATTTCTCAATTAAAACATTATTCAAAGAGCAGTTGCTAAAATGATCAATAAAAGGGAATTTATATTTCCAGAACCAATGTAGCAATTCATCGTTTGCGTTCTGCGTCCTTATGTCTTAAAATTACAATTCTTTTAATCATGATATTTATCTCAAATTACAATTAAAGGAAAACAACTTAAAAAGCTACATGTACCCAATAACGCAGTAGTCAAGTGATTTACAGGAAAAATTATTCATCGGTGCAGAAGAATACACACAACACATCCGGTTCGGCAAATCCGTTTTCTCAGAAAATCCCGTGTAAAGTGTTGTGACAGAACAATGAATTGCTACCTAATAGGCAGTGAACTGATCATTTTATTGTATGTGTGAAATGTTAACCGGCAAATAGAGATAAAACTATAATTTCCCATTAAGTTCAAAGGAAATCTCTATGATTTGACGACCTACGTTTATTAATGTTCATCCATAAAGGAGAAATTCCTGTAATAAAGTTGGAACGAAAATCGTGTTAATTCTAAAGTGGTAGCGCAGTTTTGTATCAACATAGAACCGTAATTATCGGATAATGTGTTTATATAGTAAATAATCATAAGCAGAAATTGGTTTTCTAAAAAGACTTTATAAGGTAGGTGATTGGAAGAAGGAATTTAATAAAATGTTGCCATTTTTCCAGCGACAGAGCTGACTTCATTTTTTATATGAAACTTTAATTTTCACATCATTAGTTTTTTTTAATTTCACTCTTATTGCATTTGATGTGAAGATATACCGTAGTAAAAGTCTTTTTAAAAAATGTGAATGAACTATCTTTTTATCATTCTTACTCATACAAATAAAAAAAAAAGTTATTTATATTTGTTAGTAAAAGTATGATTAGAATCAAATTACCTGATCCGGGTAAAAATATGTTCATTACTAAACAGATCACAGATAATTGCAGTGGAAGATATGGGATAGCGGAATGAATGTAAGGGTCCGAATTAACTACTAAAGTCTTTGTCTTTTCATCTTCAGTATATTTATTGCCATTTTCAAACTGAACTGTTTGTTCGACGGCCTGTTGTGAATTGGTATCATTGACAGGACAGTCTGTTGAAATCTGATTCACTTCTGGCGTGCTAGTTTCTTTGGTTTGAGTAGAACTCATCTGTTTCTCTCTCGAATGTTCTTTTCCTTGATCGTCTTTCTTTCCTATAGTTTCGTGTTTTTCTTTGTCAACTAGAACTGGTGTAGAACTGTTTCCAGATGGTATAGTACCGTTTCCCTGCGAAGAAATTAAAGCCTTCTCTTTCACTGATTTTATCCTTTGCCATGTCTTTTTGAAACCAAACCGTCTAGAACTATTCCCATGCACCGATGAATCAAATTTTGTCTCTTTGTCATATCTTTCCATAGACGTACATCCATTTTCTGTGTTTTTCTCTGAATTTTTACCCGATGTACCCTGTGGTCTGTTCTCATCTTCTATTAATTTCTGAGAGTCTTCCTCGATACTTCGTTTTGAATCCGTATCTGAGTTGCATTGTTGAGAACTGCTCTCCAACGAAGAAACATTTCCATTTTGCTTGGACCTGTTTAGTTTTCGTGTGACTTTTTTATGTAAAATATGTGGTTTTTTCTTTATTATATCAGATGAACTACTTCGTCTCTTTACAATTTGTTTTCCTTTAGCAGACCCAATAAGACGTTTTTTCTTCTCATTTTCTTTTAATTCACTGCTGCGTGTACTTTTTGTTGACAAAGGTCTTCGTCTGGCTACGATGTTCTTTTCTGTATCCTTGTTTTCTTTGCTTTTGTCATTATCACAATTTTCTTCCTTCGATGTTTCATTCTCTTTACCATCATTAACGACGATTAACTCTTTTTCCCCACTTTCCTCTTTGTTACACCCAGAATTATTTTTCATTTCTTTACAACCAGTAACATTATTTCTTACTAGTTGATCACTTTCCTCATTAATGTTTGGCGAATTTTCCATTAAAAGTGAAATTTAAAAACCACAAACCCGTGTTCACTGAGAAGTACTTAATTAAAAATTGAATTCACATTCTCAAAACTGTTATTTATATAATCTCATCCTTAGTTACCCGCGTACATATTGAAAATGAAGTTGTGGGCTGCAGACTCGGTTTGTTTTCCGATAGGACAGGGAAGGTGTTGGTTTCTAGACTCGTTGCTTTCATAATACCAAAGAGTCGATAGCTTCACTTAATGAATCTGATCAACGAAAGTGAGAAAACATTCATTGAAGTTGCATAGTCTTCTCCATTTATACGGTTCACCAAGGTTAAAATAAAGGGAATACATTGATCATCAGATTAAATAGTTTGATTGCTATCTTAAAATAACCCAAAATTGTTATAAAGAAATCAATTTCTACCTTTGTTATATAACAATATGAAATAATTTCCATGATTGAATATGTCTGAATACTTATATTATGATTACAAAATAGTGACTAATATTCTGGTTTCTTGACATGGTAATGAAATCAAACGTGAAATTGGCATAAGCTTAATTCGATACCTTTCAGAAAAGGACAATTTAAATTTCTGCGAGAAACATAATTATATTTATTTTCCATGTAATATTGAATGCTTCCAATATTCAGCTGTGTATTTTTCTTTATCCTTGGAGATTATCAGATAAGCCAATGGGCGGCACTGTTTAAATTGCTTCATTTGCTATTCGTAGAATAACATCGTTACTTAGTTCAAGATGATTGGCAAACTATTCCCTCTAAATCGAAATCGACAGCGCAAATATTCTTTAATTTCTATGACATCTCTGGCTAATCCATTATAAAGCAAACAATCATTTACTTTTTTAAAATCAAATACTAGACAAATGCAATCCAATAATTAAATAACGCAGTGAATTCAAAATACAAACAAAAGCGAAATTCATATAATTTTGTTTGCTATGCATCTACAAATTTGAGTTAATATAAACATTCATTAATAGATTTCAGTGCATTCACACAACCACATTAACCTCTCGTATTTGAAACAGGGGGCGAAAGAGAATCTACATGGTATATGATTTAGAATGAGAATAGCATGTTATTGACTTCATTGAACACAAAGATATAAAGATAAGGATAAATTACGCATATAGCAGGATGATGTAAAAACAACTACGTGAGGAGAATGCGCTCAATGGAAGTTTGAGAGCTGAAATACGTGCCATACATGAAATGAAGACATGAAAAAGCACACGTTGCTAGTAGATGAAGTTTATTCTTGCATTCATTTTCTCCGTTTTCATGTTGATCTTTCTATAGAACAAAAACAAGAACTGCCGAATTTAAAATTCTTAACATTTATTATTTTTTTTGCTTTTTAAGATAAATTTTACTCTGGAAAAAATATGTATTTTGAAACCACTATAATAAAAAAAAAATACATTTAAAATATCAAGCAAAATCATTTCATGCATGTATAATGATCCTTTTAGATATTATTGTATCTGACAAATATAGTTTATAAAAATCAAAGAAATGTTTTCCCTTAATCAACGCATCATTTGTTTTGACAACCAACTTCTGGCGATCAAAAGTTTGTTTGATCTTCAAGAATGATTAAAAATATCACTGAATACCATTTGTAAATAAAATATTTTTCTTCTTGTTAAGTGTCTGTATCAATTATATATATTTAGACTAATGTGCTCATTACGTGACGAGAACAAAATAAAATCAACATTTTTTTCTTTTTGGGGCAAAATTGAGTAATCTCTACAAGTTATAATTGTAATATTTGTGATAAATAGAGCAAACTTTGATGTTGCAAAGCATCACAAATTTATTTGTAAAAAACTGAACGCTATTAACGAAGAGGTCTTAATTTTATAACATTATCAAGTGACATTGCAGAATCTAAACTCAAGTTATGTCATGCAATGCAATATGTGAAAGCTTCCTTCAAAAATTTTTCATTTTCATAGAAATACCTGATATTAGGGCATGCATGAGCTCGGTGCTGGGTGCTCAATGGTAATATGCTTGGGATATATAGATAGAGATTATTATCTGCATGAGAAGCAAAACAAAAGAAAATTAAAGTAGAATATAATGTTATTGTATGCTTAATTATATCTGTTTAAAGATTAATACTTTCAGACTCTTTTTTTGAGAATTTTTAATTATTTTGACGTTTTAGCATTGTGTTATCTCAAAAAGGCAAAAAGTATAAATATGAATAAACAAGTTTACTTTGTTATGTAATATTAGAAATGAGAAGAAGTCAATAGTTTCATTATATAAAGTTAACGGTACCTTTGGGGCCCAAGATGAAATGGTTATAGTACAATGATCTACAACAGCTCTCTAAATTTTACATGAAGCTTGTTAATTTGAAACTCTCCTTAGTTCAATCTGTAATTCAAACCTTACATCAATAACTGATGGAGAACTGATATTTCAAGGTCCATTTAACTTTTCTGAACATGGGCAGAATTGTATAACGTCATAGTCGTGCTCTCAGTTTCTCCTCAGGGAGAGCAGACGATTGGGAGTTTCCGCCATGAAAAGAATTATGGGATATGAATAACAACAAACCTAGGTCTGGTTTTAAAAATAATTAAAGTAGACCTACCCATTGCTATAACTGATAGTCACTGTTTAAAGATATTATGGTTTGAATAAAGGGAAAACATCATTTTTTATTTAAAAAAAATTGCAATTTGTAAGCGCCAATGAAATAACAATAATACATTTAAGCAAAATCTTTTCACCGCAAGTGCATATATGGTAATTTTATAATAAAAATTAAGTAATTAATATAATTCAAGATGTATTTTAAACCATTTGCATTTGGAAAAGAAGAAGACTTCTTAGACAGACGAGACGTTCCTCAATAATGGATAATTTTTACCAAGATTTTATCATTGAAGAATTTCTACTTTAACATGTTTACTGACAAAAAATTGAGGTACCTTACCGGTCATATGTGCGAGATACCAGAGGATGGCATTTCTTACATAATCCTTTAGAAAAAAAATTAATTTGCCAAAGTCACATTTTTATTGTTTCAAATTTTCAAAAAACAGTTAGAAACCGGTTTAGAAATCAGAAAGTGATTAAAGTATTGTATTTTTTTCACACATTATGGAGATATACAAAACAGATTTTTGGGGAATGTCTCGTCTGACCTTAAAAAGTTTAGGACTTATACGACTTAATTAATCACATGAAATATATCGATAAGAAATGGTAATCAAGCTCAAGAGTTCAATAAAACTAAACAAATCGGGATCAGAGTTAACACCTCTAAAAATATCAAACTATATCTAATGAAAATGCTAAGAATTCAAGTACATCTACTCATGGAGCTTAATAATGTTCATTCTACAACCCTTTCTCGTTTCTATACCTTCCAGGTATAATTTTCACACGCGTTTTAGCAAATGCTAACCAAACCATTCATAAGAGGATAATTTCTAATTCTAAAAAATTGCTTTGGGCCTACTCTTGATATCGATAATACCATAATTTGGTCTGCTTATCACTATACTCTGTACAAAACGTCTGTGCTACAGACTAAGCGAGGATTATTAAACTTTTTATTTTTGTTTACAAAAACTATTGTCATCATGTTATGTAATTTCAAATTTATTTAAATACAAAATTGGAACACGGGATCGGGTGGAACATTAGCTTCAATTGTTATCACAAAAAATGCACAATAAAAGAGAATATCCGATGTCCTTATTTACCGCTTTTTACAATGAATACCAGAAAATGAAATTGTTCATCTTTTGCTGTTAATGTAAACATTTTTTTTTAAATTTTAATCCTCGAACTACTATACATGAGTATATTTTCTGTTTGCAAAAGTCTCTTTTAATTTTAGAAAATCAGGGTTCTTTCCATTTTCATCGATTTTTTTATTATCGCAATTTTAGTGTAATATAATACTCAGAAATACCCTTTATGTAAAATATCGTTAGTAAGGTTTTAAGGGAACTCTGCACTTTTAGAAAAAAATCTATTTTGACATCAAGCTGAACTGAATGCTGATGAACGACATGAAATTAACAGTACTGATAAGCGTGCATTGCTAATATTTCGATAAAATTAAACATTCTCGTATTTTTTCTCATTATTTCATGGTGGTCTCGCTTTGTATCAAGCGATTAATATTGCTCACAGAGCTAAACTACTGAATGCGAATGCTAGAATCGGTTTTATTATTTATAGCAACACTTGATTTGCAAATACACAATTATCGATCTTCATTTATTAACAGAAATATACATATAAAAATATAATATTTTGAACTATTGCAATGTTATTTTATACTTCTCTCGATCAACTTTCAAAACAAATCTTTAAAAATATGTTATATGTTGTATGAAATATTCGTCGACGGAGGCAAACATACGAGCATTCATTATATTGTAAAAGTTTAGAAGTACGTTTAATTTTACGCATCATTGAACTTCTACCATGCTACAGGGATGGCGCATATTACGTCATTAAATAGCTACAATTTCACTTGGTTCAGTTTTTATACAAAAGCACCAAAGACCCCTGATTTACTAATATTTCTTTTAATTAGAAAAATATACCAACTGTCTAATAATAAACTATTATTAGGTAGGTGGTATATCTTTTTTATCAAAAGAAAATAATCAACGTCATGTGCCTGTGAAAAGCACCTCGTATATTTCTCCTTGGATGTAGACGAATTGGAAACATTATACGGCTAATTGATCACATCCACAAATCTGGACCAAATTTTATAGAGATTAAACTAGATTATTAAAAATGTGACAATTGCTATTGTTTAAATATCATCTTTATAATCAAAAGTGAACATTGATTTTCATAAAAATTCCCGTCCATAGCGGTAAATACTAGTAATATCAATAATACATTTGACAAGACGTGTTTGTGAAACACTGATGCCACTGTTAGCAGCTTATGTCAAAGGTTGAAGTTTCTCAAATGCATGTCAAATACCAAGGTCAAAAGGTCAAAATTATTGGTATCTAAAGGAAGGTCTTGTCACAAGAAATATACATTTGAAATATGAAATGAAAGCCCTAGCACCAACTGTTCAAAAGTGATGACCAAGGTTAATATAATTTTTGTAAAAGTTGGTCAAACTCCAAGGTCAAGAGGTCAAAATTGGTGGTATCCGATGAAAGGTCTTGTCACAGGGAATACACCTGCGGAAAACAAAAGCCATAGCCCCACCCACTCAAAAGTTTTTTTTAAAAATCAAGAACATAATGAAAATGTAACGTTAAGATATATACTAGGCTACATGCATTAGAGAGTTGTAAATTTAAAATATGCTATGAGAATTCCAAACAATGATCAGATTTACAGACTTCACATACTGCTAGAACAAGATACACATTTCTTTATGTTTAATAAAAATAGAAGGCAACCAAGAATTGGCTTTAATGCCTGTTATTTTATCTCCTACCCATCCTTTCCAATATCAGGCTTTATAACTATAGCATGCTTTAATGATAAACTAATCGTTATTTAGAATTATATTTTATACTCATTTAATATTTTGATCTTCTCCTGATTTCTGTAAAATCGATATTTTTAATTGGGATAAAAGGAGTGTTTGTTACGTCTTCACTTCCAAAATTCATAAACTTTAAATTGAACAGTGTTGTCATTATGTTTCAAGGAATTTTTTGCGATTCTTAACTCCTTCCACGAAACTGGTATAGCAATTTTTCAAAATCACAATCTTTTTGTTGCACCCTCCCCCGCCCATTCAAATATACCCTCCCTTTAATTTTGCTTTCGAAGTCTTTAATAATTATCTTAAGGCGTGGAGAAATATATATCTATTATATCTTCTTATTTATCTATAAAATGAACAAAAGTCCGATTATGGCATAAATAAAAAGCCTACAATATTTTCAACTAGAATTTTACAAGAAAACACAAAACTTTCTTTTCTGCATTTTTATTGATTTTTGCATCATTTATATATTAATTATTATAACTTATGTGGTTATTCATCATTTAAACACTTTCGTACATATGCATGCAAATACTGCTAACTTCAAACACACTGCTGATCCACTCATATAGAGAAGTACTCTGAGAAGCACGTGCTTAGACCTTAAACAGTTGTAGTTGAAAATGGACAAGAAAACATATAGTGAATTGTCACACACATTAAAGAACAAGGTTCATTTCAGGCCTTTTGGTCCTGTGAATTTCTGAAAAATCGAAATTACTCAGTCTTATATAGTTGAAAATACTTAATATCATTCTGCCTCTGGGTGACTGCAAATATACTAATTTAAAAGTGGTATGCTTTTCTTGCTAGTCTATGTAACAAGATCTTTTAAATTGCATAATTTTTCAGTAATAGGCTCATGTTTTATTTTTTTTTGCTGAAGGTACTCATTTTTTTTTTGGTACCAACACTCATTTTCTTCAAAATTCTGTAATTTCACAAAGCCTGTTTTTCAATAACTGAATTCTCAGAGAAAACTTTAATTTAAAACTCATTTCAAAAGAAAACACTAAGGTTTTACCGTTTATTAACATTAGGAGATGAACACAGGGACTTGGTTACATGTACAAGACTTAATATAGCTGCAGACTTGTAGCTCGATGGTCTGAAAAATTGGGATGGACGACCAAAGAGCTACAGTGCCACCCATAGCAAAAACTGTATATTTATTGCGCACAAAAAGTTGTGATAAGTCTAAAATGTCTCAAAATTCTTACCTCAATTGACATCTGTACGAAGCGCGTTGGACAGAATTATCTTGCAAACTAAAATAGCAGTATAATTTGGCGAAATGTTCTATGGCTTCACTTTCAGGGCCAGAATGGCTATTAACAATGGTTATAAGAAAAGTTTTGTGGAAACAATTGGACAATATGTTAGAAACACACTGTTAGTAACATTTTAAACTGTAAATTAAAAAAAAAAAAAAAGAAAAAAAAACATAGAGAAATAAATCGACAAACTGCGCACTTTTTGTGGCAATAGATGTACACTTTTTTAATGGGTGGCACTATAGCTCTCCGGTCTGTTAATGGTTTTTTTCTCGGAAAGCTACGGTTCTGCAGCTAGGTTACAAGTAGTTATAACTGGTAAAAATATATAGTCATGGTCATTTAACTGTTAAAAAAGTGAACATAGCTTTTTATTAATCTCTCTTCGATTCTCGTGAAACAACGCTATGTCAACATTATAATAAAATACAAATGATAATAAACACACCTAGTACTGGGAGAAATATGCACTTAGTCTTTTAAAGGGGCATTCGTCTTGAACATCTTTTCAAAGCTGAAAGTGATTCATTTGATTAAACGGCTTGTTGTTACATTAATGTATTCATTGGGTTGTACAGTAATACCGTAAAAAGCATTTACATATGATTTTTTACAAGTGTACATAGATACATGTCAACAACTGCATGTTTTATTGAATTACAACTGTAAATTTATACATGTATGAAGAGTAAAATATAAAAGTGAGAAATGTACAAACTGACTTAAATTATATCCTTTGATTAGCTCACACGAGATCACATAGCGATCTATACATGTTATGTGAGCGGATCAAAGCATCCGACTTTTATCAGATTGGGCAATGTAAACCAATCAAAATGTTACCAGATACTTAAGTTTCTCTCATGCGTATTTTCTAAGCGTGTTTGAAAAAAAAAATCTTGGTAAAAAACACAAATGTTATACATGTATGTACGTATATATGTAAGAATAAATAAATAAATAAATAAATATACAAAATAAATATGGAATACATTCCTCAATTTATCTCAACTCTTTTAATGGAGATCATTCTTTTCTGTGTCCATCTAGTCACGGATATCTGTGTTTGAGCACAAACGTTGCTGCTAACGTTCAGAAAAACACATAGGTATACGTCTAGCTACGCACACTATCAATCAAGTTTCTTTTCCGTGGAAATCTTATTAGAACTGGCTTGGTTTTCCATGTTATTTGATTTGTTGGTGTAGGTCTTTGTGTAGAAGTTAACAAAAAGTACAAGCTGGGAGAAGGCTATCAATACCTGTAACATCATGTATGCCCAAGGAAACTCACACCCGATGTAAAGAGCTCGTAAAGCATGTGAAACATACCATAGAAACTGTATCTGGAAAGAAAAAGATCTTACTGTATTAAAAGTTATTATTAATGTATTCCCGAGTTCAACGCTCTAGTTAGAGTAAACTCGTATGGAAGAAGAAGAAAATTGGATTTTAAGCTGGCTAACTCGTCGAATCGGGATAAATATATTAGCGTCAAGTTCGATTAATGCCAAACACGCAAAAAATGCAATGTTAAGGTACAATATAATATTCCTTGGCCTTTGATTTTGCAATTGATAGTGGTATTTTTTGCTTTATGAAGACTGTACATCAACATGTATCATACTGGTCCAAAAGAATTGGAATTATGACCATCTCATTTCAAATCGAAAATTAAGCTACTGATCTTTGACTATTATCTTGGATATTACTTGCAGAAGAGACCTACCAACTGAAGTTTTGTCATGTGCTTTTTCCACCAGAGATATTTTTGCATGGACGGCCCGAATGCTGCCAGAAGGTAATACGTGTACATCAAAACGTGGATAAAACTGTTCAAACTGACGATAAGATACGCTGAAATGACAAACATGCATGTGAAGTAAGAACATGTCCTTTATTTAAAAAGGTGAAGATTTTAATGCAATTGATCTCATAAAAATCACAAACAGTACAATTTTTAGAACAGGACATAAACACTGAAAATTCCAGAGGTGGGAGCAGGTGCCGAGGGGAGTAAAAATCCTATATTGACCGGTCACACCCAACGTGAGACCCGTGATATTGCTAATAACGAGTCATTATTATAACGACCAGAGAATTTACAAAAATGTCGACTTCAAGCGAGATTGTTGAAATATTTGTAGCAACAACTTATGCGCGAGTAGCTACTTTTGTTTAGAAATTGATCATATTCAGAGCATGTAACTCTTGAGTAGCAAATAAGTTAGGAGACCATCACAGGTGATAGTGGAAAAAAAATTACAATATCACAATATAAAGAAGAAGAGTTTACTATGGAAAGGATGATGTCATTTTGTTTGCCTTACAACATGTATTTATTACTTAGTTTGCCTTTGTTGTTAAGGGATGGTAAAACATTTAAATATAAAACACATGTTTTAAATTCTGTGCAGTCTTTTATTTCAAGTTCAATGAGAATTATAGAAAAATACTATAGGTAATTGACACCGTCGGTATATATGAATGTTGAGTTGAAAGCCTGCACAACAAGTGTTCTTCTTCTCATAAAGAAGTTTATATATAAAGAAGTTTATATAATAAACACTCCCTGATAGGATCAAAATTGGTGCCCATCGGAATTCCAATAGTTTGTTTTCCAAAGACAACATAAATGTCGTCAAAGGGAAACTTCAAGATCATTTTAAAAGCCTTTCTCTGTTACATACGTTACTATGGTAACAAATTATTCAAAAGTTTTTAAAAAATCCTTTCATTGAATTTCATAGTCATGCACGTAAATATAAAAATCAATTATAGGATAAAATGTGATCAAATAACTGAGAGAAGAGCCTTGACACATATACTAAAAACAAATTATGATGTATTTCGTTTTAGTTGACAATTGTTGCCATGGTTTTTATACCATATAGAACCTTTAAATTTACACTCTGTATGTTTAAAGCTGTTCTTATCATTTAAAAAAGGATATTCATATGTAACTGATGATCAATTTTTAAAGGTGCTGGTACGATCCTAGTTTTCCCATTTTAAAACATTAAAATCAGATTATTTGAATAGAGCGTTGCGTCTCCACCGGCAAGTGGTGACGTCTCCATATGAGTAAAAAATTCTCGAGAGGAATGTTAAACAATTTACAATCATTCAATCTTCGGAGTACTTATACATATATGTACAATAAGAAGTATGCATTAATTTCAAGGAGAAATTTAAAGAAAATAGAAGGATCATATCTTACCCTCGCCACCGGAAACGAACTTTGTCCCCTGCCAAGCCCAGAACGCCATATTGGCATGATGATACACATGAAGAAAGGTAATTTGATTATTTTTCTTTCTCAGTATGAAGAAAATCTGTATTGGGTTTTAAAAAATCAATTTAGAAGTTTTTTTCACAAGTTGATTGATTTAATATGATTTTAGTTGATGAAATGTTCTTTTATGTAAATGTACATACCGTGTCAAGGAATTCTATTAGTTTTGCCATGTAGTAAAACCAAATCACATTTGCCAGCTGTAATATAATAGAGAAATATGGATAATGTACATGCTTTAGAGACAATACTTAGTAATTCATGAATAACAAATTTTATTTAGTTTATAATTAGGTATTTAAACCACTTACTCTTAAAGCTTGCGGATTGTTGGAATAGTCAACTGGTTGACACACTTTGCTAAAATTTGGATTAAACCAAGTAGTCACCAATGTCTGCGAAAAGAAATCAACATTTGAACTTATGTCGTTGTTAAATGTTTCCATGTGATTTTTTACTAAAAAGGCAACAGTAGACTCTCTGTAGAACTATAGGTCATCAAAAATAGAAGCTAGGTCACCCTATTTTTTTCAGACCAGTGAGTCGCTTTTAATTTTACATGCACCTGATTCAACTCTGATGTTTGTAGAGGTCCATGTTTGCTCTGCTCCAAATCTGTATTGTTTCAATAACCTTTATAGCTTGTTTGCTGTTAGCTCCGTATTTCACCGTATTAAATTCAGTTTGAAATTCATACATGAGAGCATTCCTTAAATAATATTGAATTCAGAGTTAAGGCACTGTAAGATTTAAGTACTAAACGGAAAGCGGATGTACCAGCTGTAAATCTGACATTCACTGATCGTAAAAACAGTTACCGATGGTCAAACAACCATTTTCTCATATCATTTAGCTACAGCTTTACTTGTACATCTACATAATTTTTCTTAGTAATTTTGCAACAGTTTGTTGAAGTGAGCAAATTTGTTTACCAGAATATAATGTATACATGTTTGTGTACCTCGTAAAACATGTAAGCACTAAGTGCCACCATACAGAAGTTGTAGAAGATCATTATATTCTTAAGATTGTATGCTTTCCTTGACTGCATCCAGACGGGCCCCATCTTCACCAAATACAGATATACACCAATACTCAGTAAGACAGGAACTGGGGATCGAACCATGAACCAATCTGCTGTGCGCGGGTCTGTGATTTATAAAAAATATGAAATTATTTCAAATTACGAGTAGTTCTAATATTAAATAAACGTCGGTTAAGTTTCATTTTATACATTAAGTTGTTACTTCAGGGGTTTTGACCGGCATCAGACATTATAAGTGGCTTTATTTGTAGTATGTTTCAAGATTGGGGGTACATAGTTTTTGCCCTGTCCATCCCTCTGTCTGTCCACAAAAAACTTAAACCTTGATCATAACTTTTGAGTAGATGGGCCATGTTTTTTATACCGGTATTTCACAGGTGTATTTCTTGTGACAAGACCTTTCATTGGGTACCTCCAAATTTAACCTCTTGACTTCGGCGTTTGACGCCCTTTTGCAAAAATATATCACACTTTAATCTTCGTCATAACTTCTGCACAATTTGTGCTAGGGCTTTCATACTTCATATGTGTATTCATTGTAACAAGACCTTTGAATTGGTATGAATATTTTTGACCTTTTGACCTTGACCTTAGAGTTTGACTCACTTTAAAAAAAAAAACCTTCGTCATACTTTTGAAAAGTTAGAACTATAGGGCTTTCATATTTCACAGATAGAAGACCTTCCTTTGAGCCGTAACAATTATTTTGACCTTGACTTTGGAGTTTAAAAAAATTCAACCCTCGCAACAAGCTGCCATACAGGGTTTTTAGTTTATTTATTTGAATGTATAAGTACTACTACATACACTTCCCAGAGGTATCTGTAATGGTGAAACCCCCTCTAAATCTGACTGACGAAATATCACGAGCCTATCTATACAGTTTCTCAGTACAAAATATATATTTTCCATTATCATGATCTACATATTAACATGATTGATGTATTGTCGTTATAGGCAATCAGTGTACGGTGAAAATTTTATATGTTTGAAAAAAAAATGGTCATATATACGTATGAACAACTGTATACTGTATACAGGGTTATTTTTGTCCCGTGTTAGGTTCGCTCTTACGGTGGTATATTTAGGACACGCAATTTTTTTTAATACCAGAAAAAAAAAATTATCTTGTGAAAACGAGATATTATCTTGTGAAAACGAGATATTATCTTGTGAAAACGACATATTATCTTGTGAAAACGAGATATTATCTTGTGAAAACGAGATATAACCTTGTGAAAACGAAATAATATCTTGTGAAAACGACTTATCTTGTGTAAACGAGATATTATCTTGTGAAAATGGGATATTTTCTTGTGAAAACGACGTATTATCTTGCGAAAACGAGATATTATCTTGTGAAAACAACGACTTATTATCTTGTGAAAACGACATAATATCTTGTGAAAACGACTTATTATCTTGTGAATACGAGATATTATCTTGTGAAAACGACGAAATAAAGCGATTCACAAATAATATCTCGTTTTCACGGGTTTTCACAAGATAATATTTTTTCACAAGCTCGTTTTCACAAGATAATATCTCGTTTTCACAAGATAATATCTCGTTTTCACAATATATTATGTCGTTTTCACAAGATCATATCTTGTTTTCACAAGATAATATATCTCGTTTTCACAAGATAATATCTTGTTTACTCAAGATAATAAGTCGTTTTGACAAGATATTATGTCATTTTCACAAGATAATATCTCGTTTTCACAAGATAATAAGTCGTTTTCACAAGATAAGATAATTTTTTTCTGGTATTTAAAAAAAAATAATTGCGTGTCCTAAATACACCACCGTACGCTCTTTCTCACTTGCTAAGAATTTTTTCCCGTTTTAAATTCCATCGGTCATACAATTGTTGTTCTTTTGAGATAATTATGCTGTTTTTTTTTTAAATCGCCCCATTTTAAAACCGTCCAACTACTGAATAGGGCGAAAGGCGCGAAAATAAAACGGGGGCGAAAATTTTGCTGGAAGGGGTCGAGTGAAAAGCGTCAAATACACTAAAAGTACTTGAATAAAGTCCCTATCTCTTTACCTCGCGGTACCCAGAAATTTTTCATGTACATACATACGTGAAATTAATCTCAAGAAGTAACAATAATGCAGTTAAACACACGTTATTCTACAAACATGAATGACAATTAAACGATATAAAGTATATATTTATATATCGTAAATCTGTACTTACCGCTGAGGTCGTCCATTATATAATGGTAAAGCTGGGATCCCTGTGTTATCTTGTTCATTCTGGAGTATGCTCGTGGATCCTTAGAGAAATCGTATGATAAAAAAACGCTTGGAAATCTGAAGACTTTAATTTAAGGAGGGGGGGTCTTCAGAAACTTAAAACCGAACTCCTGAGAATGAAACCGAATAAATCCCAAATCAACTGAAATCAAATCTTTCAGTAGATATCCCAAACGATGACTGTATAATGCAAGGCAATATTTATGTCTCAAAGTGAAATTCACTTGGATTTCATTTCTTATTCTTTTCAAACGATCATCGAGAATACATATAGAAAATGTGTGCTCTTTCCCCTAGAACCTCATTACAGGAAATGTAGTGGAGACGGATTTGCCACGACAGTATTATCAAGAATGATTAAATGCAGGATCTTCTTAACCCCCTCCATGGCAAATGATTTTAATG
>NW_026931376.1:0-47355 GCF_032062105.1 Saccostrea cuccullata | reverse complement strand
TGAAAATGTATGTCGAATTCAGCATCCGAAGCAAGTCCATTAGTGTGCATCCTAAGATGTATCATCCATGCATGTTTGCTCATTAAAGGGCTCATAGTTAATTGGAAATAAAATATGCATCAAAAACTAACATTTTCACTCATCAGCAAAAAGAAGGTCAGATTCAGCATCCGAAGCAAGCCTGGTAGTATGCATCCTTATATGTATCATACATGCTAGTTTGGTCATTAAAGAACTCATAGTTACTTGGAAATGAATCATGCACCAAAAACTTTAACCTATTAACTCAACTAGAAAATGTAGGTCAGATACAGCATCCGAAGCAAGCCTGGTAGCATACATCCTTATATGTATCATCCATGCTAGTTTGGTCAACATAGGGCTTATAGTTACTTGGAAATGAAACCTGCACCAAATACTTTAACTTGTTCACTCAACCGGAAAATGTAGGTCAGATTCAGCATCCGAAGCAAGCCCGGTAGTATGCATCCTTAGATATATCATCCATGCAAGTTTGGTCAACATAGGGCTTATAGTTACTTGGAAATGAAATCTGCACTAAAAACTTTAACCTGTTCACTCAACCATAAAATGTAGGTCAGATTCAGCATCCGAAGTAAGCCCTGCATGCATCCGTACATGTATCATTCATGCTAGTTTGGTCAACATAGGGCTTATAGTTACTTGGAAATGAAACCTGCACCAAATACTTTAACTTGTTCACTCAAAAAATGTAGGTCAGCATCCGAAGCAAGCCCGGTAGTATGCATCCTTAGCATCCATGCAAGTTTGGTCAACATAGGGCTTATAGTAACTTGGAAATGAAACCTGCACTAAAAACATTTAACCTGTTCACTCAACCATAAAATGTAGGTCAGATTCAGCATCCAAAGCAAGCCCGGTAGTATGCATCCGTAGATGTATCATCCATGCAAGTTTGGTCAACATAGGGCTTATAGTTACTTGGAAATGAAACCTGCACCAAAAACTTTAACCTGTTCACTCAACCGTAAAAAGTAGGTCAGATTCAGCATCCGAAGCAAGCCTGGTAGTATGCATCCTTAGACGTATCATCCATGCAAGTTTGGTCAACATAGGGCTTATAGTTACTTGGAAATGAAACCTACACCAAAAACTCCACCAAAAATGTTAACCTGCTCCAAAAACATTAACCTGGTCATTCCTTTGCTGAAATTGCAGCATCTGAAACTTTGACTGGTACAATGAAACACACTAAAACCATCTTCCATGCATGTCTAATCAATATAGGACATAGAAGTACTTAAAAAGAAAACTGCTCCAAAAAACTTAACCTTAACCTGGGACGCCGACGCCGACACCGACACCGACGCCGACACCGACGCCGAGGGTATTACATAAGCTCCCCCAACTTCGTTGAGGTGAGCTAAAAATGTAAAATGTTGCCATTTACAATAAGAGCACGTTTCAAGATGTATCGAGTTTTCTTTATTTTTCCTCTACACATTTTAATGAAAGTTAGAATAGATAGGTCCAAGAACTGGCATCATCTAACCTTAAATGCTTGATTTCAATAACATTGATTATGTTTCTCTTTTGAAAAAATACAGTTTTAAAAAGTAATATAATTATATTAATATTAAACATGTTATACAATCTACTTAAAGTGCCAATCCTCATTTTTCTGTCAGAATCTACTCTGCTCTGTTTTTTGCAAAACATTATATCAACAAATATTTGAATTGAAAAGAACAGTTATTACAAATGCCAATGAAATATACAACAGTATTGTTTGTTATTAAATATATGTTACACCTGTCACAATAAAAAATTAAAAACAACCCAAAAATAGCATAATTTCGTTTCTTTTAATGTTTAAATTATGGAGTCTGTATTTACTTAACATGTATTACAATGCACTTTGAACAAAAAATATAGACGTAGGATGTAAAGGGGGGGTGGGGGGCTTAAAGTGCTCGACTTAAAACATTCTAATTTTCTGAAGAAATGGGAAGGAGTTGTAACTTTCCATATTATGAAAATTCTTTTTCTACTTTCATAAGTAGGGATAAAGGCAACAGACTGTTATTACATGTATTTACTTTGTTTTTTTTTTCTATTATTGAATATCTAAACGTCGTCGGAGAGGGCCTTACAAGGTTTCCAACAAACAGAGAGGGTGATATTGACGCAAAACACTACATAGAACTATACATCCACCTATCTGTATTATTAACATCTCACCGCCAAAAACTGCCGAATTGAATGAAATGTAGGCTATTATCAAGGTGACCCTGTCCTATTTTGTACAGGGGCCAGTTTCCGTAAGACCTATTCATTCGAAAGAACTTTTTTTTAAATTAGATTCATAGAAGAAAACATCCAAACCAAATATCATCTTATGAACTATACTAGTATCAAGAATATTCCTGAAATAATTCTTTAACTTCCCGTCATTTTTTTAACTAATGAAGCATAACACCGTTGTCACCTGCATACGGAGTTTATATCTCGTAGTTGATTGGATACGTAAGAGCATGCTCTATGTGTATACAATTTCAAAAACGAGGTAGATTATTTACAAACAAGTTGATAAACAATGATATCAACAGTCTCGTTTAAAATAACTTTCCAAATTTATAACTTATATTATGACCTTGTCAGCAAATACAATTTACCATTGAATCGAATGCTGACTAACTTTTTTCACACCAATCGTCAGTCCATTTTTTATATACTTAATTGAGAAGGGATGTTTCCGTTACACCCCGATCACGACAAGGAGCACACGGTGGGTGTGACTGGTCGGCAGTGGATGCCCAGTCCATGACACCTGATCCCACCTCTGATCGATGTTTTGGAGGTCCGTGTTTGTTCTGCTGCAATTATAATAGTTTAATGGACTTTTGAGCTTGAATATTGCTCGTTATCTCCATATATTTCATTTCAATTTGATTGTGGAAAAGCATCTGACACAAAAGAATGACGTTTCATTGATAATTTTTTGGAAATGTTTTGATGTGGTAAACTCTTTAGACACTGTGTTCAAATAATATATAAAGATGTATTCAGCAGAGTAATAAACACTGCATATACAACTGGATTTTCCAATCAAGTAGGTGATTGAGATATCACAGCAATTGTTCATTTTATATGTAGAGATGCTTGCAAAAACCATAGGAGCAAATAAAAATATATTCGTCGTAAAAATATACGAATTATGAGTTATGAATTATGAGACTGAATTAAAAATTAGCTATCATACAACATGTTTTCTAAGCGAACAAAAATTGGGAATTTAAATATATGAAATTGTATTCAATAGCTTAAGTTCTGTTGTGTACTAAAAAGTAACTTGATTAACACAGATCGTAAAAGTCACGATTTCGTAAATTATATGGTTGATACAATGACCTTGTCAGCAAAAAAATTTACCATTGAGTCAAATGCTGTCTGACTTTTTCATACTTATTGTTGGTTCCATCATTTATACACAGGAAAACACACTGATACCGGCAGACGCGTTGCCCAGTATAAAAATAGGCGTAACTCCTTTGAGTCAATAAAAGACACAAATTCAAGGAGTTCATTTGATGTCCCTATAAAATTTCTTTTGGATAATAAACACATGTCATATTTACAGTCTTCAGATTCCCAGATATATTTGACGATTCCTTTGGGATTCCATGTTTTCTATTTCAAAATGTTCTCCAAAAACTTAAATCTGTGACATTTTGATAACTAACCCTTTCACCAGTTATCTTACTGGACAGAGCTACAGGTATTACTAGCATACTACTAGCATACTAAATGTACAGTCTTCAGATTCCCAGATATATTTGACGATTCCTTTGGAATTCCATGTTTTCTATTTCAAAATGTTCTCCAAAAACTTAAATCTGTGACATTTTGATAACTAACCCTTTCACCAGTTATCTTACTTGACAGAGCTACAGGTATTACTAGCATACCAAATCTTAAGAAAATCTGAATTGCTGCACATCTTCTAATGTTGTATATATACATGTAATAGAATGTAATATCTGTGTGGACTTGTTTAAGTTGGTGAAACCAAGTGATCCCTTAATAAGAGAATATCAGGTCATAGATCTCAAATAGATAATAGAGGTCAACAACTTTAATAGACAATTCTAATATACTGGATCATTCTATTTTGTTTTTGAAAGTTTGAATTCTAGAAGAAAAAAAAATCATCGTAAAAGTGGCCCTTCATTGAATACACATTTCCATAGAGAAAGAGATTATTATTTTGGATTAGAAAACTTTGGACGGCCTTTCTTATGGATAAAATGACAATGTTGATGTTGTTGGGAATCTTTCCAGTCCACTGTGTAACTCCAAAGGTTTTTTAAAGATAATGCAGCTTAAACAATATATTTCATCTTTTTAACTTAAATTTGCCATTAAAGGTACTTGGACGCAGATTTGAAGTTTTTTTCTGTATTATATCACGAATTATTTATTTTAATAGCATTTCACACGAAAATTATTTAAAATCTTCCTTCGTTTAAAATTTTTTAAAACTTTAACTTTTTGGCGGGTTCGATTGACATATCCATGCACCTTCACAAATTTTAACTTTTTTCTTAATCCCTGGGAAAAGTGGAAATGTTGTTATATATTAATGAGAAATATTAAAAGTTAAATCCAGAAAAATAATTTTATTCATAGTAGAAATGTTCGAAAGCAAACTCCTTCACAAGTATCGGCATTTCGTCGTGTACAGAGTTTAGCAAATCGAGCACACTCGTGTTATGTGCACAGTTTTTGTAAACAGGGCGCGAGCTCTGTTAAAGTTTGGTGCTTACCATTCACCGGGTGCGTTAATTCGCCAAAGTCTGCTCACCACAACTGCACGGACTGACAATATATTGTGTGTTTGTCTTGTTTTCGAACATGTCTACTCTGAATTTTCTGGATTATAGTATTAATATTTTTCATTTATACCCAACGAGATTGTCACTTTTCCGAAGGGTTAAGACTAAAGTTAAAATTTCTGAAAGTGCAAGGATGTGTCAATCAAACCCGCCAAAAAAATTAATTTTAATAACCTTTAAATGAAAAATGATTTTAATTCAATTTTTGTGTGAAATGCTTTTAAAATAAATAAGTTGTAATATCAAAGAAAAAAATTTAACTTCAAATCTGTGTCCAAGTACCTTTAAAGGAATTGACGCAATTAATATGTCATATTCTTATACACAAAAGAATCCATTCCGTTATTTTCCTATCATGACAAAGAAAACATTGCGAGCTGTGACCGGTCGACAGGGGATGCTCATTCCTCCATGGCACCTGATCCCACCTCTTATGTTTTGGAGGTCTGTATTTGCTCTGTTCCAATTTGGTACTGTTTTATGGACTTTTGATCTTGAATACTGTTTGTTATCTCCATATTTTTCATATAGTTGGTAATGGGGACCTTAAATCACAAACTTTAATAGGTCCTAAATATAGGGAACCCAAATCATTCAACTCAAATCATTCAATTCGTCGGATTTTCATAAATATTATGGATTCTGTAGAAGTTTACGCCAGGCGACAGGTCAGATATGAAAAAGGAGACGTTGACACATTGGCAGAATGGATTAAAGATTGAGGGGCAATATGAAACCCATCCATCCATCTGTATTCGATAATCCGACGTGAGAAAAAGAATTAAATAGGGTATATGATCAGTACGTACCGGGCCCTGCTGACAAAGCAGGTAACAACAGTATTTTTGTTTTTTATATAAAATGTATTTTAGAAGAACTTAAGAAGGTTTCAGTCTACAAGTGGTAATCCAACTTATACTCACTGCCTCATTTCTAAGGAAGAAATTCTTCAAAATTATGTAATGTATGTAAGTTTTCAACATCCAAGACAACTAGGATGAATCTGAACTAGAACCTATTGAATTCCAAAACTATATAATAAACCTTACTAACAAAAATATAGTGGGTTCCTGTAAATGTTGTTCAACCAAACCTCCTTAAGATATTTACATTAGTGAAGGAATATTTCCATTAGCACTGTAAAACAATATATTTAAGAAGTGGTGTAAATCCGATTCCGATGCTTAAAAATTCCTTGGAATGTTTGAAAAATTAAAAATAAAAAAATATTTACCAAAATTATTCGGTAAACTTGTACTGATATTCACCTTTATAAGAAGAAGGTATAGTTTCAAAACAAATTAGGCCCTATATTTTTCTAAAATAAGAAAGTGATATAAGAAATCGAAATTCATTCTTTCTGAAACACAGGAATTCCCGTCAGTACGAATCTACAAATTGTTCTTCTCATGTGACCTCCTAAATGCTAATTGTGATATCATTAACTTGTGCATTTTCCCGTAATTTCTTAAAAGGTTGCAGAAGACATCAATATTCAGTGGAATTTTCTTTCAGAAAAACATACTCTGCCACCGTCGCCCAGAAGGAATTTGAGATATGTGATTTTTTCATAGCAGTTTACATGATTTAAAATATCCAAAAATTGAGCTGAGCGACGATGGCAGACACTATTTTCTAATGGAAAATAAGCACAGAAATGTGTCATTCTGAGGCTTTTCTGCATTAAACTTACAAATATACCAAATTAATGACGTCATATTTCCAGAACGGTCCTACTTCATGCCACATTTTTAATGATATATCGTATCCATCTAGTCAACTATAATTATTAAAGCAAATTTCATAACATTTGAAGAAAATTAAATTTTTAGTGCACAATAAAGCTCAAGCGGTACCTTCTTCTTTTAACCCCTTCACTACCGCATCGGTCAATATGACCGATAGCGCGTTAAAGCACGACATCGCGATAACAGGATCTCCGTATCTTTTCAATAATAGAATAAAGGTATATAATCTATATATCATCTTTTAGGAAATTTTCTTTACTTTCAGACCCTGTAAAAATTTCGAACCCTTAAAATCGGTAATGAATAGATTTTACGTTTTAAAGACATTCGTGACTTTTTAAAAATGACGCTATTTTCCAAAGCAAGGACGATTTTCCCGACGATAGATATATTTTTTCTAGATTAAATCATTAAGAAAAAATTAAAATGTTTAAAAGGGATATTTTCTCTGCTTTTAAAAAATGTAAAAATTATTGCTTTTACTTTAAGATATTTTATAAAAACAAGAATTTTCTTCCACGCATGTGATTTTTCTGGGTTTTATTCGTAATATTTAAATTAACCTCAGTTTTACCTTTATTTTTATATTGAAATAGGGAAAACAAAATACAGCTGGTAAAAGTAGAAAAAAATTCCATTTCAACAAGCCTTTACTTCTCTCTTTATGTTCGGTATTTTCTGAATTACCATAGTTTGAGTTTTGAACCTCTGTGTATTTTTTTGTAGAAAATTCGAGTTTTATCTATATTTAACGTCAAGGTCGTTTTCGTTGCGCCTCATTCGGAACAACGTGTTTAGTACTATTAAATTTAATTAAATGTTTTTTATTTAAATGAATGATTGTAAAAAAAATTATTGTTTTAAAATAATAGTAATCATCTTTACACCTTTAGAGAAATGTAGTCTTTTTGTTATTTATGAAACGTGCTATTAGTTCATTGTTGATAAAAAGAAAAACGCTGATTCCCAAAGCTCTAACATTACGTCAAAAAAAGAGAAAGATTTCATTGCTGTTTGCTTTAAAATATATTCCCAATATGATATACTCTTAAAGATTAACTGACATGAAATTTACAATAAATAAAAAACAACAACTTTGAAACGATATGTATTAATACAAATTCTCGCATTCACATGGCTCATTACGGTATGAGTTGATATTAATTGAGACTAACACGTGTTTCCGCTGATGCAGTAAACAACAACAACTACATGTACATGGATTTACGATGTAAAACACGTCAATTCATCAGATGTGACTGGTCTTTTCTTTGGCATTAGATGTGAGTAAGTATTGATTGAAAAGTTTAAATTTTAAAGTGTTTTACAGTACATTGATAGAAATGAAAAGACATTATAGACTTCCAAGGACCTCTATGTACGTGCATAATATACAGGTCCAGCACAATACCCCGATAAAGGTATATAGCTTGATAGCTTTATCAAGGTATTTAAAATACCTTGATCAAGGTATTTTATGTAATGAAAATTCAAAAAAAATTCTTTAAAAATTAATTACTGAAAGTCGAGTTCTGAGTTTTTGACAATGTGTCTATGCGTGCATGAAAAACACTCTGGTATCAAAAAAAGCATAAAATAATGTCTCCTCTAACGACACGTTTTTATACTGATTTGTTTGTGTTCGAGTACTTTACATGCATGGGTGAATTTACTGACAACAACTCAGAATTCGACTTTCAGTAATTAATTTTTAAAGATTCTAGGCACGGACACCGCGCGCAAAACGGGTCACCCTCGCAAAAAAAAAACACATCGATCCCGATATTTAAAAAAAAACTTATTAGACAGCATTGACTCACCACAACACATGAACGTAACTTTATTCCCTATACCTGTTACGAAAAAAGCACCATGTATTTTCTTTATCACCTAAAAAATTAAGTTGAGAAAAAAATCAGATAAGCCAAGATATTTGTATGTAAACTTGTTTTTATATACGTTTATTCCTTTTAAAAACATTCATGAGAAAAATATACGTTCCTTTTTTCAATGCAAGCAAATTTTGAAAATTTCCCCCCTTTTTTTATATTTTATTAAAATTTTTAAAGCTCTATGTTTCCACTTTTTATACAATTCATTTTCTTATCCTGTCTTAGTTATGGAGAAAGAACATAGTAAATAGGCAAAAAGAGGACAAATGAATGCGTTACATGTATATACCGTACCTTAAATTGAAACTATAAATCACAATCAAAATTGGTTGCAAATATTTCTGCACATCCTCCCCTTTTTTAATGTGGTGGTACCTGTACCCTGTTTCACTTAAACACAACATGTATATATTTCTTACAAGGACCGCTACTATGATCTCAAAAACATTATTTATGTATACATGTAATATTATATAATTTAATCAAAGAGATGAGAAATGTGCTGTTCTTGTCTTTTTTATTACATGTACACTGAAAGGTGTTTGACTTTTCTCTGCGAAATTGCTGTCAGTTCCATTAAATTTTGAATATTTGAAAGTAACTTAAAATTATGAATACTTATACAGTGGACCCTTATGCAGATATGCGGATGCTTCAGTATCCGGACAACTTTTAATCTGAAGAGATTTTTTTAAATGTAATTTTGTCTTGTTTAACTTGTAATTCAGATATCGGACGCTTCACATATCCGGATAAATTGACTCGGAACCAAAGCGTCCGTATAAATGAGGCTACACAGTATATTTTTACGCAAGAACGGCAGACCATTAAGAAGCCATTTCAGTTGGGGGCAGCTTTTTTTTTCAGTAATGGGCACTTTCAACAACCAAATTTTCCTTGACAAGCAAAACAATTTTTTACGGCCACGAACGATCATATATTTATTTTCCTCCGTTACATAGGCAAATTAATTTGGTAACTTACATGTATAAGCTTTTCACATTTCGATGCGATTGTCTAATCCAATGAACTATTACGTCCAACATACGCTAATATAGCCAACATTCAATGTGTGATATTGTATTATGATGTTATTTCTCAATTAATAAGTAAAGTTATAATTGGTGCTTTCAGTTCCCAGAGCTGGCTGGAAATCAGTCTCAGTATAATGGTATGGAAAACTTAAAGGCAGAGAAAGCAAAATATCAAGGGCTGCAATATTCAATTAATGTTTTTTTTTATGAGGCGATGCTGTTAATTCAGTAATAATATACCACTCTTGTTTGACTCTCTTTCGCTAAAATTTTTTAGGAAAAACATTTTCAATATATATAGCTATCACTTCAGAACATACCAAACACACACATCAAAATAAAAAAAAGACAACAACATCCAACTCGTACCTTCCTTCGCTTGTCCGTTTGAAAAGAAGAGGGGGGTTCAGCAAAAAAAAGGAGATTTACCTTAAAAATAACTACTCAATAAAAAGGGGGTGTAGAAAGTCGAATCCAATTTCGCCGATGGGAAGGGGGAGGTTCAGTCTTCTTTCAGTATCAAATTTTCTTAATCAAACATAATACACTGCCTTCTTCCTTTGCCCTATAGTGCAAAAATTTGACTATGCTGCAACAAAAGGTGTGTTTGTGTGTGTGGAATTTAGGGGGGGGGACTTTCAATGTAACCCCCCCCCCCCCTTAACCCCTTGCTATACTGCCTTGCACTTGAAATATTTTCTTTTTTAAAAAATGTGTTTGTTTATTAACTTCTTTCCAAAGAATCATGTAAGGATTATGATATAAAGTTTAATCTATATTTCAACGAAACTTTTAGAAATGAATGTCGAGATATGCGGGGTATTTTGATATATGTATCAGAGTTGAAGATTTCAAAGCAAAATGTGACTTATTCATTTCATATAATGAATTCAATAGTCAGCGATATATTATATATTTCACGCTCATTAAAGTTTACTTTTTGCTCATTTAGTGATGTATTCTCAAGAGATGTAGCCATATATCTGATGTTGTACAAAAATTCGCGATCGTACGTCTTTTTGCTTAATCTATACTTTTTTTTTTCATTTTGGTTAATAAATATCCTCATTTCTAATAAGATTGTCTATGTTTTATTGTTAATTTCTTCTACATTGGGTATAATGCTTTTTGGAAAAGTCTACAATAGCTGTATTTAATTTCTTAACATATTGCAAAATAGATTCTAGTGGGATGTCATTCATTCATTTCATCGGAAAAACTTCAAAAATTTTAAACAATAGCAATTTCTACCATACGATTCCTTTGAATGTATTTTTTTGGTCATTTTATATTCGTTTTTGAAACTATTTTAGCAATATTTTTATGACATCCCCATCATTCGCATTTTTTCCTTAGCATATTCTATTACTGTTAAATGGAGTGTTATTAACTTTTCTTACAATTAGTATTATACTGCATTAGTAGTTTCGTCATTATGTTAATAAATGACCTTTTTCAATTCAAATTGTGTTTATCTCTTTGCTGTTAATCAAACGAAGCTAATAGTTTTGCTTGGGCGAGATGACAAAAAAAATATTTATTGTTGTAGAAGGTTTGAACCCCCCATGTTACTAGTATCTTTATTCAATCAAAGAGGGATTATGTTTCTTAGCTTTACCGTTTACCGGTCTTTCTTATTCGGAGATATTTTTGGCTTGTCTTTTTATCCCCCCTTTTTACACACATTTAAAATCGACAGTTCACACCGAAGGCTGGCTTTCGGGATATATCAGTATGATTAACTATGGATTAGATTTAAAATGGCTAAATGCGATTTAAATTATGGTATATATATTTTCAGGGGAAAAGTTGCGCTTATAAGAACGGTTATTACTATATGTGCATAGCTCTCTCGACTCTTTCTGAAAAAAAAAATATAATACATATATATGGAATATAAAGACCTCTTAACATAAATTCAAAATTAAGCATTTGTAAATTGCCCAGAAAACAAATATGCAGCATCTTTTATTTAGTCATGCACAGACGTCGTTTTCATCGCTGTTCCATAGCTAGCATTGTGCATGTCTATATCAACATCAAGTTAAATACTTATTTAAGATATTGAATAAATTTACGTTCTAAATAGTAATATATAATATATCTATTACAAAATGTCTGCTTAAAGTTTCAAACTTTTTTTACGCTTTGAAATTCATTTTTTTGCTTACAAAATGCAGTCAACAAAATTACTTCCGTGTTTACAATAGCGCGACTTTGACGTTGTTTTCTGAGCATTGTGACGTCAAAAGATAAGGGCCCTTTTCTCATGACGGCAGTCATATAATAATGCCATGTCAAAAGGTCTCTAAAATCACGTAAAATGTGCCGGTAGAGAAAGGGTTAAAGAGTGTAATCAGTAATGGAATGCAAAGTTTGAATAATTGTATACACTATGTGTTAGTGCTTAAATAAACGTACCAGTATTCATTGAAATGGAACTATATGACTCTTCGTTGGTTCCTTCCATTTTGCTTGGATCTATAAAAAATTCTGATTTTTTAGTTTCTAAATTACAATATTGAAACAAATTGAAATGAAATTGAGAGTAGTTTTTATTGTTTAACTCCCCCCCCCTCCCGCCCCAACCCCCGAATTAAAAAACATATACATGAAGTTAGCTCAGGTGTACTTTGAAAATCATTAACTTGTGTTTTTTCCAGTTTTTTTCATAAATAGTTGCAGAAGACATCAATTTTCAGTGGAATTTTATTTCAAAAAACATACTATGCCATCGTCGCCCAGAAAGATTTTGAAATAAGTGATTTTTCATAGCTGTTACATAATATAAATTAAACAAAACTTAAAGTGGGCAACGATGTCATACATTATTTCCTAATGGAAAATAAGCACAGAAATGGGTCATTTTGAGGTTTTTCCTGAATGTACCAAATTAATGACGTCATATTTCCAGAAATGTCCTCCTTCGTGTCATATTCTTTAATGAAATATCGTATCCATCTCGTCAACTATTATTAAAGTCATTTTCATAACATTTAAAGAAAATTAAATATTAAGGGCACAATAAACCTCAAACCGTATCTTCTTCTTTAAAAAGTGCAATCAGTAAAGGAATGCAAATTTTGAATAATTGCATACACTATGTGTTAGTGCATTAACAAACGTACCAGTATTCATTGCAATTAAATTCTGTGACTCTTCGTTGGTTTCTTCCATTTTGCTTGGATCTATAAAGAATTCTAATTTTTAAGTCACCATAATTCGAACTAGTTTTCTGGATAGTTGTAATAGTTTGTGTATTATGTAGTAACAACGGTCCTAAGTATATACTTTATTAATTTTTCAGAGAAACAACAAGAATTTGTTTTAAATTAATTTATTACGTTTCTCTTGTAGACTTTGTATATATAAAAGGCTTTAGCAAGTCAACAAACAGATAACAAGACCAAGAGATGCCTTAATTGCTATTTAAAATGTGTTTGAAAATGCTGATTTCTTTTTACCCTTTGTTAATTATGTTCAAACGTAAAAAAGCAATTAAGCAGTCAACGTACAAATACCAGAATAATGATATGTCCTAGAGGATAACTTTTATATATCTGAAGAAAGGGGATTGAATTAAAAATGATTACCTTTTCTGCCTTTTTGTCTCCTTTTTACCAACAGGTATATCATCACTAAAACTACAGCCAAAATGACACCAACAACTCCTATAGTGATTCCTGCTACAGCCGCCGTGTGTAATGTTCTATTTTCCAAGGGTTTATTAGGGTGTTGCCTAGAAAATAGGACAAAGTGTTACATTAAGGTTAGGAAAATTACAATATTAAAACAAACCGAAATTAAATTGAGAGTTGGTTTTGTTGTTTTAACCCCCCCCTCCCGAAAAAAAACATATAGTTAGCCCAAATGTACTTTGAAAATCAAAGATTTCCCTTACCTATAATTGTTTGATTGCATATTCTTTAACGCTCTTCTCTCGTATTTTTCACTCATATGTAGAGCCCTTACATATGAAAATGTATTTTGATTTGCAATTTGAATTCCAATATTGGGTATGTTTCAAATTATACCCACAAGTTTTTTTTCAATGTTACTGCTGTCAATGTGTGAATTTGTATATCTTAGTATTCCCTATATAGAGAATTATTTCTGATTAATGTCAAGTAGCTTTCTGTTGTTATTGAGAACTCAGTTAAACGTATATGTATTTTCATTAATTATTTGAAGATCTGTGGAAGAAATTGTGTGATATATGATTTGATGTGAGTATGAGAATCATGTTAAGAAATATAGTAGAAAAATCGTTAAACATATGTATCTTATATTCAAAAATGAGAAGCACAGTTTTAGACGTTTATAAAATAAGAACCTGTTGTTTGAAATATTTATTTAGTATAATAAAGGTTTATGTCTTATTTTACTCGGATCCTATAGGCTGAAGTCGATTGCATTCTTTAAAATGCATAAAAATCCAAGCTAATGAAATGGACTTAAAAATTTGTTATGTAAAAACCTCGAAATGAGATTAAAAATATTGAAAAGTGCAGAAGATATGAAATGAAATCAGTGATATGTCAATTTACATTCGTACTAAAGATTATTTTGTGTGAATACGTTTACTCTCTCTCTCTCTCTCTCTCTCTCTCTCTCTCTCTCTCTCTCTCTCCCTCTCTCTCTCTCGTCAATGTCCGCTTACGTGATGTTAGAACAGGAAGGTTCTGCAAAAAAGCATCTTTCCAAAGGATTTATTCTGTGACACTGTGGGATTGTAAAAATAATATACAAATACACCATTTTCTTCATATCCATTTTTTATAATCTATGCGACAGAAACAAATATCTCCATTTACCAGTTAACCTGGGTATCTAGAATAACCAGCATCAAAACAATAAAGAAAATGAAAAATGCTAAATATGTCATTATAACAGATTTGTTAAAAGTTTAACTTGGTCTCAAATGTTGTTTTTGATTGGTTGGGTATCTTTTAATGAAATATAATTTGTTGTGTTGCAATGCTACATATGATAATGGAGAATTGTATTTTACATATCAGCTTGAATCAGTCCGGAAATAAACAAAAAAGTAACATTCATTAAAAAGAAAATGAAAAGGTTTTTTTAAAACTCCCCAAATACCCCCCCCCCCCCTTATATTTTCAAAGAACATCATTTCTATTTTGGAAATTTATTATCTATATTATGAAATACATTTTTGGATAATAAGCATTTTAGGTTGTAGACCTGTGAGTAAAGGTATGTATTTAAAATATTTTTTTTATAAAATGATTTGTTTGATAATGATAACGGTGAAACTTACATTTATACAGATCAGAAAGAATGAAATGGTTAGCTGGACATCCATCTGTGAAATTAAGACAGTTGGTTTGATCCAAGTTCCCACTTTCATAAACCTCGATGCAATTTCCTGCATGAAGACAGAGCAATTAATTACACGCTTTGTATTGTTCTCAAAATCAAATTGATATACATACAAGACAAATACCCTTTTCATAAAATCCAACTGTTGACTTATAACAGAACTCCACCAGACTTGATCTCTGGTGATTAGGAACACAGACGTACTGACTCCGCCCATTCTCATCCACACCACATCCCAGTCTGGTAGCCGAGGTTGTGTACTCTGTCTTGTTACCGGGACAGGAGTCCACAGTGTAACCAAAAGATCCGAACTTCATCTTTGACATTCACCTAGAAAAGATTATAACACGACATTTTTGGAAGATTTTGTGTCATAAATTCCATAAAGTAAGTCTATATAGAAAATTAAATATTAAGCATTGCCCCATCTTCCCAAATCAAGAGTTTCTGATCTGCTTCGCTACGCATAAAAAAAGGTTTATGTGGAGCGGAGCGGACTAGAAACTCGTGACTTGGGAAGATGCTATTACTCATGTACTGTATTTTTTATCAGCTGTATACCCGTTTTATTTAACTTTAATAATATAAATTCTAGGAAACACTATAATTGCATTTTAACAGCGTTTTCTAGTCATGAACATGCCAATAGAAAGATCTATACTGTTTCAATGTTCAGAAGATGACAACAAAGAATAAAAAAACTCTTCTATAGATATAGTTTTCGATGGACCCAAATTTAGCAAAAGTTATCTCCCGTTGGTCACCATATTGGAGGTCGACACGGTGAGTTTTCCTCATTGTCTTACCATTTTAAAGAAAATATAGCAGAAATATTTGGTGGAAAATCTTTATTAAATATTTTTTTCTTAATAAAGGAGGCTTCCAAAAATTTATATACTTCAGAAAAATAATGATTTCTAATTCAAAATCGCAAATATAAAAATTTAAAATTGGTTGAACAATGAAGGAATATGAGCATTTTGACCTCAAGTATGGCGGCCAACGGGAGCTAACTTTTGCTAAAATTAGGTCATATGAAAACTATCTATAACTATAAATGATGAGAAAAAAGATAAATACTTCCGTACAACAGTGACTTCGTATTTTTAAAACATGTTTTAACATAATTCTTATTGCATTTTGTTTTGCTTCTGCGTCAAAATGTGGACCTCCATTTTCAAAATGTGTGTTTTGATTTTATTTTCTTACCCTAAATGTTCAAAACGAAAGTAGACTTAAATTATAAATCATTCAATTTATTGTTTTTTACTACTTACGTCATTTAGTTTATCATGCTAAACTTCCCCCTTTTTCATTCTGAAACAGGTGTTCACCAGATCTTTATTATCTGAATAAAGTCGATTCACATCAGAGTATGGCCTTCGTTCGTATGACTCGTTGAAAGTGGGTTGTACGGAAGCCTAATCGTGCAAACCTTGATTAAAGTGGCAATATCACGCATCTCTTCCAAAACAGACTTGTTAAAATTTTCCTATAGGATTTGGAAATTTTTTCATACTCATAAATGTATACACTTTCAGAAAATCACAAATTTTATGAGTAAATAGTTCAGATTATTTCAATAAAATTAATAATTATTTATGGTACATAAATATATACATCGCACCGTGTTCGAGGTTCCACATTCCATGCTATACACGCACATGACGCATGAGTATAGTTTTCATAAGCAAAACAGCATGGTAAGAGAGGGAAGCCCGGTAGGCCTGCTACATTGACAAAGTTGATCAAAACAAAAAACGAAACCAAAAATAGGGATTGAAATTTAAAAGCAACTTTCCTGACAAAAATTTAGTTGGGCAATTAATATAATCATTGGATGAAGAAGAAACGGGATCTCGGCAACACTCACGTGGGGCTCGCGAAGGTTTTACCCTACAGGTTTGTTGATATAAGAGTCGTACATGGTATCATTTCTCGTCTCTCCATGGCTTTCAAAAAAAATAGTGTAGACTAAACGTTAAAATGCACTTATGACATATCAAATTTATTGCCATTTGAAGTGAAAATTTTATTGGAACTACAGAATTAAGGGCATTATGTTTGACATTTTGCCGTATGATTTGGTGGATTTTCCTTTCCTGCACCTTAATACACAAAACGTCAACATTTGTATATTTAATCATGTTAAATTCATCTGAATGCAGAATAAAATGTTAATTATAATTGATTTACCGGAGAGTTATGATATTTTAATTCTGAAAATTGCTTTTACATAATATTCCATTATAATTGTAAACCCTACATTGTATGCACGTGCCATTTTAGAATTCACGTGGTACAAGTAAACAGATATAAACAGAGCTAACTTTTACGAGATTTTCCGGCAGGTTCTAATTACGTTAATTTTGTATGATATATTTATTTTTCTCAAACTGCTTACTTCAACTTTTTACTTTATTCCTTAATGATATATTGGGTAATTGTAAATGAAAAAGCACACGATTTGCAGCCGTATTGCCGCTTTAAATAAATACGAAATAAATTTGAACATATGAAACAATATTTAAAAAAAAAAACAACAAAAAATCAATCAAATAGATAAAGGTAAAAATGAAATAAATTTATCAGAAAATTAAAAAAAAAAATATTCTAAAGAAAAATGAAGCTGAAATATGGAATGTCGATGTTCATGATAAAGATATAAACCCGTGTCTCTTTTCTTAAAGCACACATGGTACACTGTATAAAGCATTAGTTCGATAGATCTGATTTTGTTTCATCATCAATTAAGTATGATATAATTTTCATTTTCACTAATCTATTTTCATTTCAATGATAAAAAATCTGATGAAGTGGACGATTACTTTCTCCTTTGGTTATCTAATATGCTAATAATGTTACAATACATTGAGTGGCGATTGCCCAGTCGGATGGTTGGCCACTGATTCTAGAAAAGTCGATGACAAGTTATCATTAGTTCTCCTACACTTTCAACTAAGAAGGATGAATTGTCAGTGAGAAATATATTTATAGACATTCTTCATCAAAAAGACCATGCTGACAAATTGACCGAAGAGTTGAAAAGAAATACATGATTGACTGTCTATTAATGAGGTCTTAAACTTTTTTGTCAACTTCATTTTCAGTTATTATACTTATACATATGTATTTTAATTAAACATCAAACAGAAATCCTTCTGTTGGTGCTACAGAAAATTGAATATGACATTTTTTCACTAAATGCTGTGTCTAAGTAAAAATAATAACATCTCCAACGTCCCACCCCCAATTTTCTAAATCATGGGATAAAATAGAGTGTTAAATTTTTCAAAAATGTACTTTGAAATTGTAACATTGAAAAGTTTAATAAATTATCTGAAATTCTTCAACTCGATCACAAAATGTGTTTTTTTTGCACAAGAAAATTATTTTAAAGTTTTAAACGTTTGTTGTATTTAAGCAAAGTGAAAAAATTGATCTTATATATTTAGAAAAGAAAAGCAAAAGCGGGAGGTCAATGATGTAATTTTTTAGTTACGAAGATTGTCCTAGAAGCTAGTGAACAATGGAAATTTTATGAAGAAAACCACCTTGACGTTGAGGATGCAACACATCAAGAAATAACCGTTAACAAACTTAAACAGCAATGAACTTATATTTTAAACATTAAAAATGCTTTCTTAGTGTTTTAGAATAAAAGCAATTATTACATTATACCCATTTGAACCACATTTTTACAGAAATGGATAAACTTTCATCTACATGTGTAAACCTATAGGGTTTAGCACAGACATATTGTTTGAACATTTTAAACTTAGACAATATTAATATCATAATGATCATTTTTAGGTATTAGCAGTGAAAGTAAAATGATATAAAGGTTTATTAAATCAGAATGTTTATTATTAGTGACGCAAATTCGGTGACTTTATAATTGGAAAAAGGACTTTAATTTTGTAAACAATTATTATCTTGTCAAAACAAACTGGATTTTGTTGTCGTTCCAATGCACTATAATTTGGTAGATCATTTTGTAATGAAATTGATTCGAATAGACCAATCAAGCCCATCGATAGTAAGTAATAAAATCCGAACGGAAATACAATGGTATTATTAAGAGTTTTGACTAAGAGCAATAAAATTGGGAACTTTGAAGTAAATAAGTAAAAGAGCTTAGGGCTAGAACTCCTGTGGTGCAGAGATGGGGACTGAGCCCATAAATATTAGTAATGCGTATTTACCTGCATTTAAGGGTGGTGCCATGTTGGGGTTCATAGGTCAACGGACAGACCTACGGACAAAGCGTAGGTGGTTAGTGATGGTGAATTAGCCAATGAAATGCATTTTCATATCCGAGACCATGGATACCCACTGAGCACAAAATACTCTGTTTTTGATCATAAAAAGTGAACTTACCCAATTCCGCTAGGGTAAATGTATCATTCAAGATGATGAATGTATCTTCTTTTTCTTTTCGGCTGAGTGTGATCCGTTTTGCATCCATTGTGATTTGTATTAAGAAATTAAAAGATAAAACCTGATTGGTAAGACGTTGCGCACGGTGTTGGTACTATAATATCTAACTCTTTATGTCGCAAAGAAATTGGCGGTTTCGCGATGCCATATTTACTTTAAATTAAAAATAAAATCATTTATGTTATCTGAAGTAATGAATGATTCTTAAAATTTTCTTTTAAATGATTTAAGATTATTTAAACCATGATGAGGCGTTACTCAGTATTGGTCATTTATGGCGAAAATTCCCGTGTCCGACGTTACATCAATTATTGTTCGCTCAACTAAAAGGTATGAAAAAATGCACTTACAATTCTCTGAATTAAATGACATTTAGAGGGTACAATAAAATATATGCATTCTTTAAGATATCCTTGAGTTTTTAACATCATTTTATCAATTTCATTAATTTAGACTGAATCTACAGTGCGTAAGTAAAATGTCTAACAGTAAGAAATCGGTTCCTTACAATGACATTAGCCGAAATGGAGATGTGTATCAGACATAAATCCCAGACAAATATTAATTTTGGAGAATAATCTTTAAGTACATATATTTCTTAGATTAATTGAATTGATACATTTTATATATCTTTTCCAACGTAAATATTAGGAAGGCTTTCTTAAGTGTAGCAATTTTGTTATGCACCGAGTCACTGTATTGTTACTAAATATGTCTCAGTAACATATCAAATATATATAAATTAATGTTAGATACAAAGCAATCATGTATGTAGCTTGAAAGAACATTTAATGCTGCATTTACTAATTACACAATCTTTACAGTGATGGTCTACATGAAATAAATGCAAGCATCAATAAAAATGTAGCCATTCTGTCACAGGTACAAAAAAAGTCATTTTACGCAATGTGTACAAATGACGTCGGGAGCGTCAAATTATTATCGCCGTGTCTTTTTTCATGCAGGTCCGTAGTACCAGCTCACAGGTACTTGTGAACATGCAGGAACCAACCCCCCCCCCCACCCACCCACCCCCAACCCCGATATTCAAATTCGGAGTTTTTTTTCACAAATTATATTTATTACACTTAATCATCATGTGTACATCTACCAAAGGAAAAAATTATGAAAACCCCAAAATGATATCGTTCCACAAAATACCCTACTAAACAAAGTATGCATTATAAGAGTCCCCCCACCCTCCCTTCTTTCACCAAAAATAGTAAAAAGATTTTAGAATTTTTGTGATAAACCAGATTTGCAATAATGGTGAAACGTCTCCATCCCTCTTTTTTTCATCCCCTCAATATACTAAAATGATACTTTTTTTAAATTCCAAATTGACCCCAGTTCCATTGAAACGTATGAAGTATAAATTTTTAACTCTCATTTTTTCTCTATACACCCAAAGCGCATGAGGACGCTATATAGAAATAAAAGACTTGTAATGACCTAACTAAAAAAATATTGAAGGAGGTTGAAAGGGAAAACTACTCATATATTTTCTCCTTATAAGACAGACAAGTGAGAAAAATAGGAAGAGGAATATTCACTGAGTGCCTTTGGCATTTCAGTTATTAAAATTTTAATATTAAGGTTTGTTAATAAACATCTAAATATTTCAAAAAAAGAAGATTCAACATTGAATATTATGTGCCCTTTTCTTTTATTTTTTTTTATACTTTTGAAATATACATGTATAAGGTTCAAAACAATATAACAACTTTATGACTTTTTAACTTTATTTTGACGTAACGTCAATGTGTACGATCACCGTGCGCAACGTCTAAATAATTTAACCATTGTCTACTGAGCATTTTGATTGGTCAGTTTCGATATTGAATGTCGAATCTCGGACCTCAAATCTTGAATTTCGTATTTCGAAATCTCGTATCTTGAATTTCGAATGAGCTTTCTGGGCTTTCGTAGGCTAGGGAGTCAACAAAATTAACGACCAGATATAACTTAATTTTTAGATATGATATTTTAAGCTGTCAAATATCATTTGGCAAAGAAAATTTCATAAATCTTAGTTTTAAAATTAGATCATTTTATTATATCTTTTCATGGAGCTCTCTTTCTAAAGGAGATAAAAATAGTCTAAAAATTTTTATATATTTGACCACGCCATGTGCGTTTTTACAACGATTTTTATTCAACTACGTCATACATACACATGTACACATTACAAGACATAGACAATACACATGTAACAAAACGCATCAGTGAGGCTGAACGGTATAGGGTAAAATCAGAGTTGGGTAAAAGTAGAATACATAACATCCCTCTCCTTAAGATAAATATAAAATTTACAATAAGAATGAACTTTACAAAAACTCATTAATTTAAATTTCTTAATTTTGATATTTTAGCAGTTCGAAATACAAATTACAAATATCTTGAAGAATTGAAGTTTTCCTTATGAATCCTGGCTCCTGAGAATCTTGAGAATTACTGAATCACACATACACATAGCACTAAACACAAATTAAACACTTTTCACAAATACACTAAATTTCAGAACACAATTATTTGGTGAAGTCGTCAAATTTCTTTGGCGGAATCACGACACCTCCTGACCTGGTTACGATGGTGGATGACGGTGTGATGGTTTCAGGGAGTTTCGGCAGGTTTGAGGATTGCGGTGTACTTGCGACCTCTTGTAGATTTTCTTCAGATGTTTCTTTGGTTTTTGTTGGGTTGGCTGAATCTTTTCCATGTTTGATGACTATTTTTTCGCCTGAGTGAAGTTGTCTAAGTTCTCTGCCTGCATGTCTGTCAAAATATAACTTCTGTCTGATCTTTCTGGTTTCCATTCGCATCTTCAGATCACTTGATGATGTTGCTGCTCATAAGAGTGGAGAAGCAGTAGGAAGATCTGTTTTTAGTCTTCTGCCTAAGAACATCTGTGCAGGTGACAAACCGATTTCTTCGATGTTGGTATTACGATAGTCAAGCAAAGATTTGTATGGGTCTTTGGCTTTATGCAACAAGTTCTTGACTGTTCTAACTGTTCTTTCTGCTTGTCCATTGGCTTGCGGGAAATGGGGTGATGAAGTCACTTGAACAAAACCGTACTCCTTGCTAAAGTCTCTGAATTCCTTGCTGCTGAACTGTGGTCCGTTATCCGTAAGAACTTTGTCGGGTAGTCCGTTTCTGGAAAATTGCGACTTCAGACATTGTATGGTAGCATAACTGCTAAGTCCTGGTAACTTTGCGACTTCTGGCCATTTTGAGTAATGATCAACTGATACCAGGTATTGTTGGTTCTCAAACTCAAAGATGTCTGCTGAAATGTTGGCCCATGGTCTATCAGGTACTTCTAGTGGAATAAGTGGATCCTTCGGGTTTGATGTACAGTGCTGTGCACATACTTCACACTGTGATACAATTTTCGCAATGTCTTTAGACATTCCTGGCCAATACATCACATCTTTGGACCAGCTCTTACACTTTACAATTCCCAAGTGGGAGCTATGAATCAGGTTTAGCATTTCTGTTCTCATTGACTGCGGGATGATCAACTTGTGACTTTTGAATAAAAGTCCATCAACACATGAAATTTCGTCTCGAATATTCCAGTACATCCTGATCTCATCTGGAACTTCAGGTTTCGAGTCTGGCCATCCCTCTAATACTGTGTCAAGTAGTGATTGCAATTCTGCATCATTTGCTGTGGCTTTCTTGAACTCTTCATATTTCATTGGAGAAACTGGTAAGTATGATATCAAGTGAATATCATTCACTGAAATGTCTGGAACAAGGTTTTCCTTCGTCTCACTGAGATATGATCTGCTGAGAGTGTCTGCTAAATTCATAGTCTTTCCAGACTTGTAGATCACTTCTAAGTCATACTTCTGCAAACATAATAAGAGTTTGTAATCTCGGTGGAGCGGAATGAAGAGGTTTTCTGAATATGCTCTGTAAAGGTTTGTGATCACTTTCCACAACCACATGACGTCCGAAGATATATTGGTGAAATGTGGTACAGCCAAAAGTGATTGCCAAATTTTCCTTTTCTATTTTGGCATAGTTCTGTTGACTGTCTGTCAATGCTCTAGATCCATAAGCAATAGGCTGATTCTCTTGAAGAATACAAGCTCCAAGTCCATTTAAACTTGCGTCCACGGTAAGTACCAAGTCTTTCTTCGGATTGTAGTATCTAAGTACTGGCGCTTCTGTCACTAACTGCTTTAGTTTCTCAAAACTCTTCATCTGTTCTTCTTTCCAGTGCCATGCAATGTCTTTGCTGAGTAACTGTCTCAATGGTGCACTGAATTCAGATAAATTTGGAATAAATTTTCCCAAATATTGCGCAAATCCAAGAAATGTCATTAGCTCCTTCACATTTCCTGGCGGTTTCATCTCTTGTACTGCTCTGATCTTTTCTGGATCTGGTCTGACTCCGGATTTTGAAAGTTCATGTGCTACGTATGTGACTTTGTCTTTGCGAATTCGCATTTATCTGGATTGAGTTTCAAGTTGAATTTCTTCACACGATCCAGAACAAGTTTTAAACGTTCATCATGTTCCTGCTGATCTCTGTCCCAGATAAGGATGTCATCTATAATAGCTTCGCATCCTTCAATGTCTTTAATCATGACCGAGATTGCTCTCTGGTAGACTTCCGAAGCAGATTTGATGCCAAAGGGCATTCTAGTGAAACTGTACCTTCCATATGGTGTGTTGAAGGTGCATAGCTTGGTGCTCTGCTCATCAAGCTTGAACTGCAAGAATCCAGAGGTTGCATCAAGTTTTGTAAACATGCTAGCATCTCTGATCTGTGTGATGATTTCATCTACTGTCTTCAGCGGAAAATGCTCACGGAGAATGGCTCTATTAAGGTCTCGAGGATCTATGCAAATGCGAACTTTTCCATTGGATTTGATTGGTGTGACCATTGAATTCACCCATGGAGTAGGTTGATCCTGTCTCACAATAACACCATTTGCTTCCATCTTGTCTAGTTCTGCTTTCACTTTATCTTGAAGAGATATTGGTATCTGACGAGGTGCATGAATAACAGGATTGACTTTTGGGTCCACCTTTATAGTGTGTCTCCCGGCATGCATCCTAATCCTTCAAAAACTTCACTGTACTTTTCTTGTATGTCACTTGGTATGCCAGTGTTCTCAAGCTGATAAATTCTAGACACAAGTCCAAAACTTTCACAGGAATTCACTCCAAGAATTGGTTTGACATGCATTTTCACCACATGAAAATTCAGATCAACTGCTTTGTCTTTGTGTTTGACTGGTAGAGTCACAAATCCTATTGGTTTTATGGTGTGACCTGAATATGATCTCAGTGGTACTTCAGATGGTTTGATAGCGTCTGTGCAGTGCATCTTCTCGATTTCATGAAAAGGCAGCACATTGCACATTGCTCCAGTGTCCAGTTGGAAAGTAATCTGTTTCCCATGAATTTCTAATTCTGTAGTCCATCTGTTAGAGTATTTATCTATCATGTCGACATCAAGGCTTCCCATGAATAGAAATTCACCTCCTGTCTGTGCGTCACTTGAATCTGAGTAGTCTTCTTCCTCGACTAGGCGAACAGACTTTGACTTGTGTTTATTGGTTTTGGTTCGACAAACTGGTGCAAAATGGTCTTTTTTGTGGCATTTCTTACATATTTGTCCTATTGCTTGACATGGTTTCCCATCATGTTTGTATCCACATCTGGTACACGATTTGTCATGTTTACTGTCGTTGAATCTGTGTTTGGGTTGTTGACCTCTATCAGATTTTGTGAAACTTTTACTGTGTAGAGATGATTTTCCCTTGTGAACATAGTTGACTAAAGGGTCTTCTCCTGCCATAGATTTGGCTTGGGCCTGTGATAGTTCATGAGTGCGCGCTATTTCCTTAGCCTTCTCTAGCTGCAGATCTGATCCGACTTGAATAAGTTTATCTCTAATCTTGGGATTTCTAACGCCTATCACAATTCTGTCTCTAACCATTTCATCTGGCTTGTCATACGCAGGTAGGTTAAGGTTACAACCAAATATTCTACTTGCCTTTATGATATGACGTCATAGTAAGCTATATGACGTGAGGTTTAGAGATGACAATTTCTTTAATTCGATATCTAAGATTAATTTGAGGTCGTAAAAATGAATCAAAATATGCAAAGGCATAATATAAACGGAATTTTGTCGTTTCTGGACCCCTGTAGTTATCACATGGGTTAAATACCAAAACCCATGACGTCATAACTGTTGATCATGCAGCCGCAGAGTGAAACTGAATCGTAACGAGAATTGATGTAAACAAACACAAGAAATTGGAGTTTAAAAGCATTTAGAATGAATATCATGTGTGATTCTTGTGGGAATAAAGCGTATGAATAAGGTATGGTAATATAATTTTGCAATTTCCTCGTAGAATTATAGCAGGGAGGGTGTTTACTTGCCGATCAGCCTTTCCTCTGTCGTTCGTAACAAAAAAGATGCAAAAGTTCAACACTACGCCGCATACCTTGAAACTTAATTTTTGTTTCTATCTAATGTTCTTATTCTTTTGTTTTTGGAAAGTGCTGCTAGAATCGTGTGGTTTACGGGAATTGATGCTTTTTTTTTCAATGTTATGAACAAAATGTAAATATTTTGGGAAGGTTTCGTCCGAAATTGTTGAATAATTATTTCTATAATAGGACAGTACGATTCTAGCAGCACTTTTCATGGTACAGAGATGTTTTTACATAACTTTTATTAGAAATTGAAACTAATTATCCCCGGAGTAGTGTTAAACTTTTCACTTTTTCATTAAGGCATATTTTCTAATTATAGACGTCACGTGGTGACGTCGTGGTGAAGTGCCTCCTGTAGTATATGTCCCATTGAAGTCTATAGAATGCATAATTATAGCAAAAGTTTAATCCTTGACTTTTCCGATTTATTGGTGTTACATAATTATCAAAAAGTGTGAATTTGCCGAATTCTGATCCATGTGCTGCGCATGCCTTAACATACCCGCGTAATTACAGTCTTTCACTAATATTTTCAACTGGGTTGCAAACTGTTCAAATGTCTCACCTGTTTCTTGAACTTTACTGTGAAATTTGTAACGGATGAAAATTACGTTTGATCTGGGTTTCACATATTCCTCGAACTTCTCTACGTATTTTTTTTAAGTTTCTTCTGTTCCTCCTCTGACAGTTTCCAACTTGAAAATATTGTTCTTCCTTTCTCCCCTACCCAAAGCATAAGGTACGAACACTTTTCCGGTTCCGACTTTTCTTCGTTCAAGCCTAGTAGTCCGACGGTCCGATAGTCCGACATCCCAGTAGTCCGACGGTCCAATAGTCCGACGGTTCGGTAGTCCAACATTTTGACCATTACCAATATTGTAAAGAGCTAAAATTAATCCTATCGGACATTATTTCAAGGAAATTACGAAAAACCGCCAAAACCGACAGGGTTTGATCATATAATTAAATCAGACAGCTTCTTACAAAAGCTTTCAAAGCGTGAACTGAAAATCAGTGAAACCGACCGTACAATAATGAAAATGCACATCGCATGCACATGAAGTACAGGCAAATACTCAAATGATCATTATCATAGCAGGGAAGTATGGGGCGCTGTTTTTATATTTTTAAGGCATTTTTTTATATCAAAAAACAATTTTGTGATATCAGAAATTTGAATGATTTTTTTTTATATCAAAAAATTCATTTTCTGATATCGGAAAATAAACAAGATTTTTTTTTTATCAAAAATACAATTTCTGATATCAAAAATTCATTTTCTGATATAAAAAATCCTCGGGATTTATGATATCAAAAAACGTAATTTTTGAATCAAAAATTCCAATTCTTGATATCAAAGAATCGATTTCTATGATGCGCCGTTTTAATATTTTTAAGGTTTTTCTGATATCAAAAAAGAAATTCTTGATAGCAATCAATTTGAATTTTTTATATCAAAAAAATCATTTTCTGATATTAAAAATTCGAATTATTGATATAAAAAATATTTTTTAGAATTATTATCAGAAATTCGAATTTGTGATATCCTAGAATGAATGACTTATATTTTTTGATATCAAGAATTCGAATATTTGATATCAAGTACATGTATTTGAATTTTTTTAATATCAAAATTACTTTTTTGATATCATAAAATCCCGAAGATTTTTTTGATATCATAAATCCCGAAGATTTTTTGATATCACAAAATGATTTCTTGATATCAAAAATTCGAATTCTTGATATAAAAAATGATTTTCTGATATCAAAATTTCGGATTTTTGATATCACAACATTTACTGATATCGAGAATTCGAATTATTGCTATCAAGAATTTCTTTTTGATATCAGAAAATACTTCAAAAATATTAAAACGGTGCCTCATAGGGCAGTTGCTTTAATTGAAACCTTAAATCCATCTTTTACATGAAAGGACACATATTATCTAGCTATAAACCGATTTGCTTTAAAGTCCGGCGAAAACAATATTATAATTATAATAGTTTTTCTAAATATATGTGCTTAATAAAAAAAAAATTCTGTGTTCAGTCCTTATGGTTAAATCTCATTTAACTCCAAGTCATGACAAAGTTCTTACCTTATTTTGAAAACTCGGAGTACATCATGAATTCTGTTGTCAATGAAATTGTTTTTTAAAAAATTAACAAGATGCCCAGGGGCCACAGCGCTCACCTGAGCACATCGGCTAGGAAAAAGCACATGTCAGAACAGAACTGAAAGTGTACTGAAGGGGGTGGGTGGGGCTTGAATTTTAACACCCCAGGGGATCATGATCTGAACGAACTAGAATCTACACTACCTGAGGATGATTCCATATAAATATTACTAATCATGGCTTTGAAGTACTTGAAAAGAAGATTTTAAAAGGTTTCTCTATATATTCCTATGTAAAACTTTTATCGGCCATTTGGCAGGATGATTCCACATGAGTTTCATCTTTCCTGGCCCAGTGGTTCTTGAGAAGAAGATTTTTTAAATATGCCATTAATTTTTCCCTAATTTATAATTATACCCCCGCTCCGAAGGAGAAGGTGTATACTGTTTTACCCTTGTGTGTGTGTCTGTTTGTCTGTCTGTCCGTCCGTCTCTCTGTCCTTGACAATTTTTTCGTCGCAGTTTTCTCGGCAACTACTCATCGCAGATGCTTGAAATTTTCATACAATCTTTTCTGAGGCATGCAATACGGTGGGATACATTTTTGTTTAAATCCGATGTAAACTTCCTGTTTGTCTCTGCGTCAATCCGTTTCATGTATAACAATTTTTTTCGCAGTTTTCTCATCAACTTATCAAAGCAGATGCTTGAAATTTTAGTACACTGTTTGTTGAGGCATGCCATATGGTGGGATTAAGTCTGATATTAATTTGATGTCAAATTCCTGTTTGTCTGTGCCTCTGTCCCTTGTGTATATTAACATGATAGTGTTTATTCACATCAGAGCGGGGGTATTCCTAGTGAGCATTGGCTGACAGATTTCTTGTTATCTCCCCTTTAAAAGGGCGTGGCCCTTCATTTGAACAAACTTGAATCCCGTTTACCCAGGATACTTTGTAGCAAGTTTGGTTGAAATTGGCCCAGTGGTTCTTGAGACGAAAATGAAAATGTGAAAAGTTTACAACGACGACAGACAACGGACAAATTTTGATCAGAAAAGCTCACTTGAGCCTTTGGCTTAGGTGAGCTAAAAAGTAAGAAATTATACACTTGAAGGAAATGGATTATTTAATTTGCTTACTAATTTCCAAAATGATTGTATTGAATGTTTTATATAATAGTAAAGATAAGAAATTGCTGTAAAAACCCAAGACTTCGATTACGGGGGCATAAAAAAACAAGATGTGCAACATGCCAAATGCAAATTGTATGTATTGATACCAAAAGTAGGGTATTCTCATTGGAAATACAATTGCGAAATAGTAAAGTAAGCCAAGGTTTAAATTTTTCATAAGTACAGAAATCTTCAAGGTCATTGCTATCCAATGAAAAGCCTTGCCACAAAAAATACACATGTAAAGTATGGAAGCTCTAGCCCTTACCGTTCAGAAGTAATTGAAAGGTTAAAATTTTAAAAAGTAGGTCAAACTTCAAGGTCATGGTTGAAGGGGATGCAATCAAATGAAAGCTCTTGTAATAAGGATTAAAAATATGAAAAGTATGAAACCCTTTAAAAGGAATGGTCAAGGTTTTCTTTTTAAAAGTAGGTCAAACTCGAAGGTCAAGGTAAAGGGGTCAAAAGTCTGAGTATCCAATGAAGGGTCTTCTCAGAAGGAATACATAAGAGAAGATTGAGATCACTTGCCCTTAGCGTTAAAAAGTTATGGCCAAGGTTTAAGTTTTTTTCACAAGTAAAAAATCTCCAAGTTGAAAAGGTCAAGGTTGTTGGTATCCAATGAAAGGTCTTGCCACAAAAAGTACATATGTGAGGTATAAATGTCGTGGTTACTACTATTCAAAAGATACGGCCAAAGTAAAAGTTTGGAATTTTTGTGTTGAAGTGGGTCAAACTCCAAGGTCAAGAGGTCAAATTTGATGGTAGCTAAAGAAAGGTCACGAGAATTCGCGATCGAGTGTCATGACTTACTTTAAGTCATGGATATTAATCGCCGCGATCAATGAAATTTGCTTTGTTTTATGTACAATGTTTCCATATTGGAGGAAATTATAAACTGACGAATAGCGAATGATAGCTGGCTTACAGTATACCATCTTCCTGGATATATTGCCGTAAACCTCATAAAAAACTTTTATTTCTTTTAAAAAATTGTCGGCAAGACACAAAAAGCGTTTGATAAAATGCAGTTCCACTTGATCACGAGCCTTTCTTTCTGTGTTTAAAAATTGCTACGGCGCTAAATCACCAATTTTCTTTTTATGCGCCCGGATCGAAAAATCCGAGGCGTTTATTGTTTTTGTTAAGTCTGTCTGTTTGTCTGCAAACTTTAACTTTATCCATAACCTTTGAACAATGAATGCTTAAGACTTCATACTTGGTATGCATACTCCACTAATCAACTTCTTTTTTAATAATACCAAGGTCAATGACCTTGTGACCTTGACCTATATGCTATAAATAGTTTTTGGAACTTTGTTGCCGCCGGGCGCATAGTGTTTCACAAATATATCTTCTTTTAAAGATAAACTTGTTTTATATTATGTTTTGATATTCAATACGTATTTTCGTACAGGTAGGCAGAACCAGATCATTAAATTTTCTGTGTGACAGTTATGACTTAAAAAATGCACAGACAGGCGGTCTTTGTTCCTGTTTTCTGCGGTAGGAATAAGTTATATGTAACTGCAAATTACCGGGCAGACGGACTACCGGGCTGTCGAACTATCGGACCGTCGGACTATTTGGCTGTCGGACTATCGGACCGTCGGACTATTGGGCTGTCGGGCTATCGGACCGTCGGAATACTGGGCGGTCGGACTATCGGACCGTCGGAATACTGGGCGGTCACCCTTTTCTTTGAGGGGTCCCGAGAGCATGAAATCTGCATGCTGTTTGAATGTTTTCCAGGCGGTTTCTAGATCCTGTGCCTCCCAGTCCATCCTAGGAACTGCTCCGCTTAAGATATCCATCATTCAATGGTTGTTAGGGCTTTTTATCGGCTCTTAAAATTCTGACACCATGTTATATATTTGACAACGCCATGTGAGTTTTTACAACGATTTTTATTCAACTACGTCATACATACACATTACAAGACATAGAAAATACACATGTAACAAAACGCATCAGTGAGGCTGAACGGTATAGGGTAAAATCAGAGTTGGGTAAAAGTAGAATACATTACAAGAATGGCCACAGCCACCCAGCCCCTTTCAAAGATTTATATTTCTCTGTATGTATGTAACTACCTGGGGTATGCTATTTAACGTCCCTCTCGAGATTTTTCAACTGATATAAAGACAAATTGCCAGTGGAATGCTTCAAAATTTTTCCTACACGAGTATATTTGGTACTAATTGCTAATAAACAGTGAGGGATGTTTTTTGTGTCATCATTTACTGCGACACAGGAACAAATTACATACGGTCTCATCCAAAGGATTGGTTTCTTTGTCTCACAGTGGGATTCGAACCCGTAACAAAAGGATCAACTCCTTATTTCGTGACTCCAGAAAAGACGCTCCAACGACTCTAACATTTGAGATATTTGTACAAATAAATTGCAAAGTTATCATTTTGTTGTTCAAATTTAATTTTCGTATCATCTTGTCTGTGCGTCGCTTGGCATTGGTTTTGTTTGATTGGTTTTTAGCTCACCTGATCCGAAGGCTAAAATGAGCTTTTTTGATCAAAATTTGTTTGTCGTCTGTCGTCGTTGTCGATGGGTCGTTGTCTTTGAAAACTTTTAACATTTCCATTTTTTTTCTCAAGAACCACAGGGCCAATTTCAATCAAACTTGCCACAAAGTTTTCTTAGCTGAAGGGGATTCAAGTTTGTGTAAATGAAGTTCCACGCCTTCTTCCAAGGTGGAGGTAATTATGATTTTGTGAAAAATTAATGGCATTTTTAAATAATCTTCTTCTCAAGAACCACTATGCAGGAAAGAATGAAACTCAAGTGAAATCTTTCTCAGGTAGCGAGGGTAGGGTGGGGCCACAATAGCCGATCAAATTTTTACAAAGGAATAAATCGGAAAAATCTTTTTAAATATTTTTCTCAAGTACCATTGAGACAGGAAAGATGAAACTCATGTGAAATCATCCCCAGGTAGTGTAAATTTTAGTTTGTTTAAATCATGACCCCCGAGGTTTAGCATGGGGCCCGAAGGTGATCAAAGTTTTATATAGGAATATATAGGAAAAACCTTTAAAAATCTTCTTCTCAAGAACTATTGAGACAGGAAAGATGAAACTCATGTGAAATCATCCTCAGTTAGTGTAAATTTTGGTTTGTTTAAATCATGACCCTCGGGTGTAGGGTGGGGCCACAATGACGATCAATGTTGTATATAGGAATATATAGGAAAAATCTTCTTCTCAAGAACTATTGAGACGGCAAAGGTAAAACTCATGTGAAGTCATCCCCAGATAGTGTAGATTTAAGTTTGTTCAAATAATGACCTCAATCCCCAAGGATAGGGTGGGGCCACAATGGCCAATCAAAGGAACATATAGGAAGAATCTTCTCAAGACAATTGATACAGGAAAGATGAAACTCATGTGAAATCATCCTCAGGTAGTGTAGATTCAAAAATGTTCAAAATCATGACCCCTGGGGTAGGGTGGGGTAAAACTCCAGGGGTTGGGTGGGGTTACAATTGCCAATCAAAGTTTTATATAGGAATATGTTGAGAAGTCTTTTAAAATATGTTCAAATCATGATCCTTTGGGGGTAAAGAGGAAAACAGGGAATCAATTTCAAGTTATGACGAATTGATATATACACTGTACATTTCACAAAATGTTAAAAAAATCTTTAAAAGCCTTTCTTTAAGAACAACAAATATTTATATGCTGTGTTAATATGGAGGCATTCTCAACTAGTATTAGAATTCAAGCCCCAACCCCCTCCCAAGCTCCTCCCCTACCCTCAATTCCGATCGTTGTGCTTTTTTCGTACCCGATCTGCTCAGGCGATCGATGTGGCCCCTAGACCTCTGCTTTTGCATTATTATACTCATGGAAAGGAGATACATGTGGAAAATGCTGTTTCTGTTTTTACATTTAAAGACATTATAAAACGGGTTCTTTAGGAAAATATTTCAGAATTATTTCACAGATAGAATCAGAACTTTTTTAAATGCTCTGGTTTATGTAGTACATGTAAAATCCTTCTCTCACCTGTCTATGCAGTTTTTCATCACTAATTTAATGCTCAAAAGCATGTTCCACATACCAGAAACACTGCACAATTAGTTTCTAAACCAAGGCAGGCTTCTGATACATGCATGTACCAATGCTTCAGGGATTCTTAAAACACTTTATTGAAAACAATAAGAATCTTTTTTTATTTCTATGGCCGTTAATGACCTTCTTAGAAAATACATCTTAACTTTGGGTCACATTTTACCAGAATAGTTTAAAACGTTAATGATTTTTTTTTTACTAAACATCCCGGATACGTAAAAATTGCATGAAGGTCGATACTAGTATACAGGGAAAAGTGGCTCGCATGATTTTCATGCGATTGCCTTTTCGCATGAATTTCGTGCGAAAATCATATAAAAACCATGCGAAAAGTTCCACATGCGAATTTCATGTGAATGTCCTCATACAATATTTATGCGAAATCCTTAACCATTCAGCTTATTTTTGCTTATCTTGCATTTCTTTAATGTAAATATAATCTTCGTTAATTTATAGAATACATGTTTTAATTAAATAAAGTGACAAAGGGATAATGAACTCATTGTTATTGATCCTACATTATCTGACATTTTTGAGTTTCTCTGTAGGCACAGTTACTTGTCATCACAAGGATCAGAATTCAAGTACCAGAGTAGTCTAACTCCTAAATCATCCTGATTTGTCAAAAGTACATGTAAGTATTTTATCATTTTTTTTATGCGCCCGAATTTATTCGGGACGCATATTGTTTTTGTCCTGTCTGTCTGTTTGTCTGTTTATCTGTTTGTCTGTCTGTTTGTCTGTCTGTTGTCAACTTTAACCTTCGCCATAACTTTTGAACCGTGAGAGATAGAGACTTCATATTTGGTATGCATACTTCACTAATTAAGCACTTTCAACTGACACCAAGGTCAATGACCTTGTGACCTTGACTATGACCTATATGCTAAAAATAGCTTTTTTCGAATTTTCGCCCTAACTTTTGAACCGTGAGAGATAGAGACTTCATATTTGGTATGCATACTCCACTAATTAAGCACTTTCGACTAACAATAAGGACAATGATTGTGTAAATTTGACCGAGACGCATTTGCTAAAAATTGCTTTTTAGAACTTTGTTGCCGCCAGGCGCATAGTGTTTCACAAACACATCTTGTTGGGACACTTTTTAGCTCACCTGAGCCGAAGGCTCAAGTGAGCTTTTCTGATCAAAATTTGCCCATTGTCTGTCGTCGTTGTCGTTGTTGTCGTCGTCGTTGTCGTCGTAAACTTTTCACATTTTCATCTTCTTCTCAAGAACCACTGGGCCAATTTCAACCAAATTTGGCACAAAGTATCCTTGGGTAAAGGGGATTCAAGTTTGTTCAAATGAAGGGCCACGGCCTCTTTCAAGGGGAGATAATTATGAATAAGTGAAAAATTAATAGCATTTTAAAAAAATCTTTAAAAATCTTCTTCTCGAGAACCACTGGGCCAGGAAGGATAAAACTCATGTGGAATCATCCTTTGGTAGTGTAGATTCAAGTTTGTTCAAATCATGACCCCCGGGGCTATGGTGGGGCCCACATTTTACATATGTATATAGGAAAAATCTTTTAAAATCTTCTTCTCAAGAACCAATGGGCTAGGAAAGATGAAGCTCATGTGGAATCATCCTCACGTAGTTTAGATTCAAGTTTGTTCAAATCATGACCCCCGGGCTAGGGTGGGGCCAAAATGGCCAACCAAAGTTTTACATAGGAATATATTGGAAAAATCTTTAAAAATCTTCTTCTCAAGAACCACTGGGCCATGAAAGATGAAACTCATGTGGAATCATCCTCAGGTAATGTGGATTCAAATTTGTTCAAATCATGACCCCCATGGCTAGGGTGGGTCCAAAATGGCTGACCAAAGTTTTACATAGAGATATATAGGGAAACCTTTTAAAATCTTCTTTTGAAGTACTTCAAAACCATAATTAGTGATATTTTTCTATTTATATGGAATCATCCTCAGGTAGTGTAGATTCTACTTTGTTCAAATCATGACACCCAAGGGGGTTAAATTTCAAGCCCCCCCCCCCCCGTAAACTTTCAGTTTTGATCTGATATGTGCTTTTTCCTAGTCGATGTGCTCAGGTAAGCGATGTGGCGCTTGGGCCTCTTGTTTAGCTCACCTGAACCAAAGGCTCAAGTAAGCTAGCTTCTCTAATCAGAAGTTTCTGTTGGTGTAGTTTTCGTAGGCGTGTCGTAAACTTTTCACATTTTCATCTTCTTCTCAAGAACCACTAGACCATTTTCCTTGTGTATCCTTGGGTAAAGGGGATTCAAGTTTGTTAAAATGAAGGGCCACGCCCTCTTTCAAGTGGACATAATTATGAATTAATGAAAAATTAATGGCATTTTAAAAAAATCTTCTCAAGAACCACTGGGCCAGGAAAGATGAAACTCATGTGGAATCATCCTCAGGTTGTATAGATTCAAGTTTGTTCAAATCATGGGGGTAAATTCAAGCCCCCCCCCCCCACCTCAAACTTTCAGTTCTGATCTGATCTGTGGTTTTTCCTAGCCGATGTTTTCAGGTGAGCGCTGTGGCCCCTGGGCCTCTTGTTTTATCCTATGTTTAGTTGTTTATGCTTTATAGTTAGGCGGCATACCTAAGTTTTTTGAGACAATTGTGCATTTTGTGATAAAAGCATATAATTTTGTATGTAGGTAGAGTAGTTTATTACAAACATATTTGGATATTGGGCCACTTCAATCGGTACCTTGTATGACCTTGGCGGCCGATTTTCAAAATGGCTGACAAAAACGCAAGCATTTACAAGCAAATTTTCTTTTACACGTTTAAAATAAAAACAACTTTGCAATATTTATTAATGTACTTACATTTGCACATGCTCTATGATTCAGAAAAAAATGTTTCTTCATCTCATCGTGGTTAAGTATATGCCAGCTGATGCTATTTACATTAATAATTTTTCTAAATTGACAATATTAAAAATCTATGATTAAAATGAAAACATATTCTTTAAAACAGACATGTACGACCTATCTTTAACTAAATATGCCGTGATAGAGACAAAATACCAACCCTTAAAATTGACCACCTTATTGTTTAACTTGCAGAAGTCACTTGTAACTGTTGTTACTATTTACAGTAACTTATCGTTCAAATTGTAACTGTTGTTACTATTTATTATAGTAAAAACTATCATTTGCAATACTTATTATACCCCTTGCTTGAAAAGTGAAAGGGTATATTGTAATCGGTATGTCCGTTCATGCGTCTGTACGTCCGTCTGTCTGTTACGCTTTGGGATACCCATCTCTTATCTGCAACTCCTCTTTAACCACTTAGTGAAATTTAATGAATACTGCAACATATTGCAATTGTGCACCTCTTATTTTACTTTTTAATCCGACAAATATTTTGGGTTTTCCCGCCACAGCATAACATGAGCTTTTCAATTATAATCATTTGGGAGGCGGGGGTATCATTTAGTGAGCTCATTGCTCACAGTACCTCTACTTCAGTCAGAGGACGACCATGCAAATTGAATGAAAAGAAACATAAAACACTATCATCGCAAAATTAATTGTGTTTAACATGTAACGCTTAAAAAACTATAGTTACTAGTATATTGAATACTGGTATATAATTGTTATGGAACTTGAGTTGTTTGTAATGACTTTTGCCAATCTCTTTGACTTCCGATTTATCTGGAAGTTCTTACAGAGCTTGCAACGTTGTTCCATGTCTTAGATCACACAATTATGCAAGATGGATTCATGTTCATCTCAGGGATATGGCGGAACTCCCTACAAAACACCCTGAAATAAATCAGGAATTTATGGATGGAATTTTCACAGTGCAAAACACCAAACGGGTCTTCTCTGCTAATCCAATCGATCGAGCACATGAACAAAACAACGCCTATATCAAGGACGAGAGGAGCAATAGTTCTTACTAATAACCCTCCAATCCTTCTTCAATGGATGATATCTGGACCAGAGATTGCAAGATTGATACAGGAGCTTCAAGATGAACAATCTGACAAGAGAGGGTCAAAAGATACCCGTGATCATGATCAAACACCTAGTACCAAGCTTAGTTTGCGAAAGATGTTCACTCTCTTGTTTGTCTGATCAATGACCTAGGCAATCCTTTCGATGAATTATATAAAGATCTTCTAGTTCCAGATACAAAGGAACTTTCAGACCAATCTGCAGTAAGAGCTGTAATATGTGTAATGAGAGTAGGAATTAATAAATTTACACAGTCTTGCAAAGAATGTCTCATTAACAGGTGAAGGCTAATCAATGATATCATTCATTGTTAGTAGTAGAGTTAGCTTATTCAAAAATACAAGCAGTTCAAAATTCAGTGAAAAGAAAAAGGATGTAACCTAGCTCAAATGTGATGTGACTCTCTTTTTTGTCAAAACAGACAAGGTAACCTTAGAGAATTCTTTCGACATGAGAATCCACTATGCCCGCCTTCACTTTCTCATGCATGTAACATCCATCTTGGAACCAAGTATGACCTTCTTCAGTTCTTGGAGGAATTTGACGAGGAGCGGTCTGAGCCTTCATTGACAAGCTGTGTAATTTTGAATGGTTCAGTTGTTGTTCAAATGCTTAGGTCAAGTACTGCTAAGACCTCAGAAAATTATGCTCATCAGAACTTCATTCCATATATTTCCTCAGAGCTTCGCGTGTAGACCTGGTATGGGACAAATATATAGACAATTCATTAAAAGGTATCGCTAGAGCAAAGCAAGGCAAGAGAAAACGAATACGTGTGACTGCCGAGTCAACAGTACCTAGAGATTGGCAAGATTTCCTCGAGTAGATAGAAACAAGACGGAACTTTACAGATTCCTCTCAATATCTCTCATTACGACTTTTGATGAAGGTGTTAACCAAATAGTTATCACTGATGGTAAAAATGTTCTTTCAAAGCTCCAAATACAAAATATCCTTTTGATTTCTCCATGTAATCACGAGGAAGCAGATAGCCGAATACTGTTAAACACAGCACACGCATCTCGCCAAGGCCAAAACAGAATACTGATCCGCACTGTTGACACTGATGTTGTGGTCCTGGCTGTGTCCGTGGTGCAGACTTTGAACCCAGAGACGGAATTTTGGATAGTCTTTGAAACTGGAAAAAATTTCCGTCACGTGGCAGCCCATATAATTGGACGTGGCCTTGGACACAGAAAAGCTTCTACACTTCCAATGTTTCATACGCTGACTGGATGTGACACTGTTTTCAGCTTTAGTGGGCAAGGCAAAAAAAAACTGCACGGAAAACTTGGAAGGCCCTACCTTAGCTTACTGACGCACTTGTTAAATTAGTTTGTCCACCAACTAATATACCAAGCGATGTTATGCAAACCATTGAAGATTTGTCATCCTTCTCTATGACAGGACCAGTACATGCTTTGGCATAAACCAAGCTCGGCAAAAGATCTTCGCAAGTAAACCAGATGTGAAACAAATTCCGCCAACAAAGGCTACCCTAGAGCATGTAAAACGAGCAACTTACCAGGGAGGACATCTATGGGGACAGTTACTGCAACTAAATCCATTATTGCCCTCTCCTATCAAGTGGGGTTGGATTATGACAGATGGTCTGTATGAGCAACAATGGACAACACTGCCGGAAGCCTCCAAAGTCTGTTATGAACTAAGATGCAACTGTGACTTGAAAAATAAAGGATGTAATTTAAAAAAAAGTGTTGTTGCAAAATTTCAGATCTCAAGTGCACTAGCATATGTGGATGTGAAGGAGCTTAATGATTACTGAAAGTCAGGACAAACAACAACTTTGTCAGAGCTTTTATTGTGGTCACCAGGACCTAATATATGTCTTACATATATAAACATGTTGTCTTTTTAACTGTTTCATCACTTAGTAGTACATGCATATTAAATTAACCATAGGTAAGTCACATGTCACGTGGTTAGATCGAGTGTTTTAAAGTCTAAAGTTGTGAATTAAGGAATTAATAACAATGCTAGTTCCAACCCAGTGCACGATGAGACAATATAGATATAAGTTTTGTGTCGAAGAAGGCGCTGTTGTGAAAAAAGATCCAACACTTATGAATAGATTGTACAGAGTATAGGTATATAATTTTGCACACACACCTCACACCACACGCCCAGCAGACCTGATGACATCATCGTACGAATGAAAAAATTCTCAAAGGGACATAATGTTCACAAATAAGCATATTTAAATCATAGAGAGTATGCACATCAAAAGCAGATAGTATATGTACTTTAAATGTTAAATAATGAGGAAAAAGTGGATTTAATTTGTTTGTTTTAAAGAAATGTTATAACCATTTTATTTCATTTAAAACTTTTTCTTTTTCTTTTTGAAGACAAAGAGAGTGTTTTTGTTTCCCGTATACCATGATTATCACTTATATTGAGAGAGATTTAAGTAACTTTCAAATATAACGAAAATTATGGCGGCCATTTTGTAAAATGGTCGTCATGTCCGCCATGACATGATTCCGCGATGGCCCAATATCCAGATTTGTTTAGACAATAAATGTCTATATTTGTACAAAAAATGGTGCTTTTATCACAAAATGAACAATAGGTTGCCTATGCCGCCTGACTAATATATGCCTATATGCCAGCTTAAAGCAAGGACTGAAGTTTCTGAAATGCAAGGCAAACTCAAAGGTCAATGTCCAAAGGTCAAAATTGTTATCATTTGAAGGAAGGTTTAGTCCTATGGAATAAACCTTTGAAATGTTGGACATTTAGTATTAACTGTTAAAAAGTTATGGCTTAGATTATAGATTTTAAAAGTGGGTCAAACTCTTAGGTCAAGACCAAATGGTAAAAAAACTCATTGAAGGGTCTTGTCACAATGATTACAAAATAATGTGAAGTATCAGATTGATAGCACTAGATGTTCAAAACTATAGCCTAGGTTAAAGTATAGGGATTTTTTTTTTTGTAAAAGTGGCTCAAACCTTAATATCAAGGTCAAGAGGTCAAATTTTATAGTACCCCCAAAAAAGTTCTTGTCACAAGAAATACACCTGTGGAATATGAAGCCATATATATAGTTCCACCCACTCATAAGTAATGGGTAAGGTTAAAGTTTTAGCAGACAAATACCGGAAGACAAAAAGATGGACATACAGTGCAAAAACAATATAAATCCAAGAATCTTTGATGACGGAGGCAAAATTAGTGCATAATTATTTTTTCATGACCATTTAAATAATTACAAAGATTAAAACTTATTAATATTGCTTTAAAAAGTTGATCTTGTTATTTAATTTCATAATAGAAAAATAAATGAGATATAAATTAAATTCATGACCAGTCCTAAGAATGTTTTTAGATTTATTTTTGTTCTTTGCTTTACAGAGAGCTGTAGCTGATGGACACAAATTGTTCAGAAAAAATCCAGTTACCACACTCATCACAGCCATAGATTTCTGGCGTTCCTTCAGAAGGAATATAGATGCAATTGTAGGTAAATTTTGCTTTTAAATTCCCTTGCAACAGATACAAATTGCATCATCAGATCTGGGTCAATGAAACAGAGACAATAATGTCTCAAGGTTTGTTTGAAACCTGACACAAGATTTTTTTGTTTAAAGTCATTTGCAGGAAAATTGTTTTCATCTTTTGTCAATAATTTTATACTTAAGAAACATTATATACTTTCAATTATAATTTAAGATGAATGATTTTGAATTAATTATAATTTATGATGTTCGATTCTGAATTTTTTTAAGATCATTTACAGTGTAGGCAGTATATGTTCAACCTATAAATACTAAATTTAACATAGGGATGATATGAGTTTGCTATATACATGTATACATTTGTTCATATTTTGAATATGCTACGGAAATATTGACTTTGAAAATGCAGTTTTAAAATCCATGACTGTATTTCATTTACCGGTACCAAGTAGTCATTACAATTATTTTCTCTTGCAGATGAAACATTATCTCCAGACATATGGGTGGCCCTTGAACAGAGAGTTGTCAAAAATTGAAGCATTCAATAAAGAAGATTAAGAAACAGAATGTGTCCAGTTGTTTGTTCATCAAAAGAATAACTTGGATAATCATAGTGGTGCTTCCTCAAAATCTGCATGTGTTCAAATTAAGCAGTTTCAAATTAAGATATAGATAAAGCTCATTCATGCATTTGCTGGATCAGATTTTGAGATTGTACTTATTGCATTTTTTTTGAATATCAGTAACAGTGAAACCTTGATGACTAGTTGTTCTAATTCATATACAGATCTAAGTATTAGAATTTCCTTATACTTTTCATCAAATGTATTAAAAGAATTTAAAGTCCAATATACTCGGAAAAATTTATACTGTGTACATCACATGGATTTGATATGAATATCACATGAAATTTGCACGAAATTCATATGAAGGTCTGTAAAGAAAGTAGCAAAAATATTCATATGAATTTCGTGCGAATTTTTCTTCGCATGATACTCGTGCGAATTTCATGTCAAAATCGCATGATATTTTCATGCAAATATCATGCGTGGTCCTTTTCGTCTCCTTTTCATGCGAAGAATTCGCACGATATTCGTGCGAATTTCATATGAAGTTCATGCGAGCCACTTTTGCCTGTGTCTGTATTCTTACTCCTTTTAGACAATTGGTTTCCCCTCTGGAAATTGTAGAAGTTGGTTTCATACTCTCTTTTCAGGTTTTTTTTTTTGTTTTATATATATTTTTCATATATCCATTTGTGTTTATCTTATTCATTCACATAATTGAAATGTATAAGCCAATGTCAAAAAAGACAATTTTGAGTTCTACTTTTATTAATACTTACCTTGATTTGGTATTAAACTTACATTTATGTCTCCTAACTTCGATTTAGGCTACAGCTTGGTTGCTACATCTTGTTAACTAACTTTCTCTTACAATTTGCAATCTCAAGAGAGCGAGTTAATCAAAGAAAAATATATCTGAGATGAAAAAGGTCCATTGTTGAAGTTAAAGATTAGAAAATCTTAAATGCACCAGGTCCTTTGAAATGACGATTTAAACATAAAGTCAAAATACTGTATGTTATTAAATGTATGATAAGCTCAAAGTTACAGGGATATTTACATTAAAAAAGATTTTATCTTTGATGAAATTCAATTTATTTGATAAGCAGTAATGTTTGTTGCATAAATCTATGCAATGATTTAAAAGAAGATATGCAGATAACGAAAAGTATTCAAAATCAAAGTTCATAAAACAATACAAAATAGGAGCAGAGCAAACACGAACCTCTAAAACATCATATATGTAGGTGAGATCAGGTGCCAAGGAGGAGTGAGCATCTCTGCCGACCGGTCACAACCGCCGTGTGCTCCTTGTCATGATCGGGAAATAACTGTAAAAATCTTTGTCGATTCAGTGTATAAATAATGGACTAAGAATTCGTTTGAAAAACGTCAGTCAGCATTTGACTCAATGATAAATTGTATTTGCTGACAAGGTCATTGTATCGACCGTAGAAATTACGAAATGATGAGTTATCTTGTTTCAGAAAATTTCCATAGTATGATACGTAAAGCAGGCTCTTGCGTATCGAATCAACTGAAAGATATACATTTCGTATGCAGGTGATGAAGCTATATTGCTGCATAAGTAAGGAAAGTTGACGATAGAAAAGTTATAGTCATCACGTTCATCATATAGCTTGGCTGTTAGATTACTATTAAGGTCTTTTTTCATGTTAAATATCCAAGTATGAAACAGATATGCCAGACTCTGTCGGATCTTTTATTTCAAGCTCACCAGGATATATCGTATCGACGTAGGAATGAAAATTACCATTGTTGACAATACGCCGTCGATATATCTTAATGTCGAGATGAAGGCCGCAGCAAGTGTTTTCTTTTATTAACGCATAAGATTTTGCACAAATTCTGCTTCAATCGAATATAAAATATTAGGTCTGTGAAAACGGCGTGCATTGGTACCCATGAGAATTCAAATAGACTGTTGCAAAAACCAGAAAATATTGTCAATCAGAAACTCAAGCATCTCTTTGATGTCAACTTCTGAGTACTTGGATGTGCAATCAGAATGTGATTTAACAAAATAATTTGACAAAATAATGACCAGGTGAGTAAATTTACAAGTTTGGACTTTAATTTATCGTGGGGAATGTTTGTGTATAAAGTTGAAAACTAGTAATTCTTAAGCTGTTGATTTTGGTTAAATCTTGTGATGTCAAATTGTTCAAAAGTTCTTTGGAATTTTTGAGTATCCACATCTGATTTAAACTACTTCTTGAAAATATTGTTGCACAGTACTTTTGGTGTTTTTCCTTTACCATTGTCAATGTCTTAGTGAGAAGTAACGAAAGAGGCATGTTTAAACATTTGCTGGAACCCACAATATAAATTATTTTGGATGAGTCATTTTACAATTAAAAAAAAATTAAATTTAGAGTATGATACTCGTTCCTGTAAAATAGTAGATGTGGATATAACGAGCAATATTTTGAGCTCAAAAATCCATCAAACATTACAATTTATTATACCTCCACTGTAATTATTCTATATAAAATTAATACCATATATCTGTCTATTTCCCTGAGAAGAGACTATTTCCGTCATCTGAGGACTACTCCCTGGAAAATTAGAGCTACACCCTGGGACTTCTCCCTCATGAATATTTATTAGTAATTTTAACCAATCAAAGTGTTCAAGGAATCTCAAGTGCGTGACATCATGTTATTAGCAATGTAACTATAACTAAAATCATACTTGAATATCTAGCAAAATGAAGAAAACGACAGTTCTTCGAAAATTCAGCGTAAATACTTTTCAAAAATAATTTATTTGTTTAAGGACACGATGCATTACTTATAAAAAACTGTTAAACCGCATGCATTTCTAATTACAAATGTATGCCTCTACAATATTTTTTAATGTCGGAATATCTGGTAAAAAATATTAATCGCCTATGATTGTTTCGGTATAATAGAGAAACACCGACATCTTACGAACGAACGTAACCAAAAACGGGGATCAGTCATTTTAGTCTATTGTATTCACGGTTGGATTATTTAATTCTTCAATTTTATTGGGTTTCGATAGATAAAATCCCCACAAGATACCTCAAATCCACGTCCTCTCGTAGTCGCTACCGTGACGCTACAATACATTTCAATGGACATTTAAACGAGGAAAGGGGTTCGAGAAGGGAAATGAAAGGAAAATTTAAAAAATGTCATTCCGTGGCATGAAATATTAGCATGCCATCATAGGACCTATGTCCCCCTTCCCTAACCCCTGGAATATAATTATATAAATCCAGGTCCAAAGATATTAAGTTGGTTTTCTTACATTAATATCATTTACAATTTACAACATTGATACCTGCAGTTAAAAAGTCAGATGTTATTTAAGATACTACGGACATGATTATTTTAAAATAAAAAGTGAATTCTGTGTACTTTTTGGATTTTGCATATGAAATACATTGTAAATATGTACTAGACAGTTAATTTATGAAAGAAGACAAATATAAATATCTTGGGACCCGGTATGTATATTGGGGGTCGTGGTTGGGAAGTTTTCTGGTCTACAAGCACTTGTAATAAGCATATGTGTGCACATACTTTTGAAGGATGCCATGACAACTAAGTGACAACTACGTTTTCATATTATTTACACTTTTAAAACTCCGTATGTATTATTGTCGGTATTCTGGAATCAATCTTTTTTTTTGTTTTACAACAGGATGGTGAATATATATTTTTTCTTACAAATGAAGCAAGTGATAATTTAGTTTAAAGTTTTTATATGTATATTGGACCTTCGGTCAAAACTCTCTGGGTGGTCAAAAGTATAAAGTGTATCTTCTAATTTTATAATTTGACGAATAATGCATGGTTAACAAACAATGACATAGTGGAGCACAACTACAGAACAAAGAAAAAACTTTACTAGGAAAAATGCACCATCCTATATTAATCCTTATTTTCAGCCTTTTTTTTAATCCACACATATAAACAGATATACATGTACACACGGTCGTATATAGGAACAGGGTTGAGGGTTTGGGGATAAGCCCCCCCCCCCCGTTCCTAATGAAGTCGAAAAAATATAATATTATAGAAAACTTAGCTATAGTATACTTGATCTCCCTCAATAAAAAAGTCTTTCATTTTGGCTTCCCAAGGAATTGTTTGGAAGACTGTGGTAGCGACTCTAAACTTTTGGTTGTGCCCCCCCCCCCAACTGATATTGTTTCCTTCATTCCTGAAACATATATATGAAATAAAAGCAGCCTAAGATAATTAAGTTAAGATCGCCATTTAATACATCATCTACGAAGATACTGCCTACCATGAATGCTCGTTTATTTCTCTGAAGTGATATTAAATAAATTAAAAAAAAAAGAATCATTCCTCTCTCTCTCTCTCTCTCTCTCTCTCTCTCTCTCAATACAAGAAACTTAATCGAGCACACTACCTATTTACTTGATTGCACGGATTTCTTTTTTTTCAAGCTGTAAAAAGTTACCTATCGCCAAATGAACAAGGCGCACACTACGAGTAGTTTGTATACGGTAATCACTGACGCATGACGAACGTGTTTCCTAATCTGTCTAAAGTATTATGGAGTATTTTCTTCTATTTGTTCGCTTTTTCTTAAACATTGTATGTGAGTACCAAACATTTGACATGAGCAATTTTCAAATACAAAGTGGTTAAAACACTATCCGTTCCGTTTTACACACATACTTATTTCTTCCGATTTTAATCTTTATATGGGTACAATCACTGGTCCCGAGAAAACTATCGAGATACGGGAAGTTAGGGAAAGTTACGTTCGTTCGTAAGATGTCGGTGTTTCTCTAATAAAACAGTTATGGAATGGGAACTCGGGAAATAGCAAATTTATGGTTCCCCGAGGGAGGAAACTATTTCCCTCAGCGCCTATGCCGCCTCCGGAAATAGTTTCCTCCCTCGGTGAACCATAAATTTGCTATTTCCCTCGTACCCATTCCATAACTGTATAATATAGGAGCGATGCACACACGGAAACATAGGAGGCTGAATCAAAAGGTGTAATGCCGGTTTGCGCGTAATAAAGCGTAATTTTTAAAAAGATTTTTTAAGACTCTTTGATATTCCTTGAATCAAAATACTTTGAAAATAACACTTTCATACTTCCTTAAATTTCCTACTCTTTTACATTTTTCCCTTTGTATTTTTCAAGTCAAATACCAATGAGTTGCACTGAAAAAACAAATCAATGATTTTGAAATGTAGCAAAATTGACTATATTGATACCTTATCTTTCATTTTGATTTCTTTCAATAAGTGCAATTGATACAAATTTCTTTTTATTGTAACCACTTTAACAAAAAGTTAAAATTTTACTATATATGTAAGCACATTGACTTAATATTTATTCCTTGATTGTAAACTGAATATATTTAAGATTATGCTAGATTTTTTTGTAAATATGAAATTTAGATTTTTTATATATATGTAAAATATCACTCACGTAAATAAATATACTAATCAAATGTTTTTTAATGAGTACTATAGTTGTTTATAAGAGGTGCGTTACAGATTTTTGTTCCTAACAAGACGTAAATCATTTGTAAATATTATACCTTTAAAAGTGTGCCCCTTTACAAATCTATACAAAAAAATCTTACACTTCTAATGTTTTACTGAGCAGGCATGGAATTGATCGCTGAGTGAGATGTTGGAGCTGTCGATGAGATGTTGGACCGCTTACGTTACAGAATTGGCAGAGCCTAATACCATTTTCATTTAAGGGTGTTCAACAGTGACGGATCTGAAATTAATTTGCGGAAGTCAACCTTTCAAATACATGTATCGAGTATGTCAATAAAAAAGAAGAATTAGAATAAAATGTATAGCAAAACAGTTTGGACCCTCCACCCAAACTGTCTACGGCCTCAGGCAGACAGTGTGGGTTTTTTGGTCGGACAAAAAGCATGTTCTCCTGAAGTCAATAAATGTATATTATTGCATTGTTCTCTTTTGATGTTTTTGAGTATATTTAGTGAGTATTAGTGTATATTTTTTTCTTTGGGCTCGATGTCTATATACATGCAATACTGTCGTAATAAAAGCATCGTTGAAGTTTAGATATAGCTTATCTTGGTTCAAGAAAATTATCAAACTTGTATTTTTATTTTTTCGAGTGCCCGGTTACTCGATGGGAAAAACGACCG